>NW_024387384.1:563644-566621 GCF_900408965.1 Simochromis diagramma
TAGCAGTTTCCCTTCACAGAAGCGTTTGCAGCAGGTGGGTGCAGGAGGAAGCAGCAGAACCAGGCCTTTGGAGCACTGTGTCATCTGCTGGTCGACACACATATGCCTTCAGGAGGCACTGTACAAGGGGAGAGCAAAGAGTAGTCTGTTGCCACAAACAGTACAATCGCCTTCTGCGTCTGTCATTCTCTTTCGTTTGTTTGAGCGTTTGTTTTTTAAAATACACAGCAAGTGTCACTCTCTCTCTCTCTCTCTCACACACACCCACCCACACACACCAAAGCACACACACCAAAGCACACAGACTCACACTGTGAGGTCTGTAGTGCAAAAATTGAATTTCATTGCTTTTTAATTTCTCTCTCTCTCTCTCTCTCTCTCTCTCTCTCTGTCTGTCACACACACACACACACACACACACACACACACACACCAAAGCACACACACCAAAGCACACAGACAGAAGCTGGTCAACTGCTGTGCAACTGGGATTGAACCAGAGGTGCTCCCTCTGCTGGCTCAATGCGGTACAAAGTGTCTAAAGGAGTTAAACCGCAGAAATTATCATCTTGTGACAATCAATTGCATCTTTGGTCCACAGGATGGCGCCTAGCTGGCAAGTCCTGTACATTGCATATTAAAAGTTGTTGCAAGTGCACTCACATGTATTTTTTGTGTAAAAGAGACACACACACACACACACACACACACACACACCAAAGCACACACACCAAAGCACACAGACTCACACTGTGAGGTCTGTAGTGCAAAATTTGAATTTCATTGCTTTTTAATTTCTCTCTCTCTCTCTTTCTCTCTCTCTCTGTCTGTCTCTCTGTCTGTCACACACACACACACACACACACACATACAGACACCAAAGCACACACACACACACACACACACACACACACACAGACACTGTGAGGTCTGCAGTGCAACTGGGATTTAACAAGAGGGGCTCCCTCTGCTGCAATTGCATCTGTGGTCCACCGGAGGGCGACCAGCTGGGACGTCCTGTGCTTTGCATATTAAAGTTTTTGCAAGCGCATTGACATGTGTTTTTTGTGTAAAAGAGAGAGAGAGAGACACACACACACTCACCACACTCAGCGGCTCAGAGATGAGGGAAAAACAACAGAAATCAGGAGAGATTTTCAGTGTCAGGAGAGGGCCTGTGATGCTGGGCCATTGTGTAAGATTGGAATGTGTACCTGTGGCTGGTGTGTGCTCCTTAAAGGTGCCGGGAGGAGGAGGCGTGGGTGGCTGGGCTTGGGCTGTGGCTCAGGAACGTCATTTATTCTGCGTGGCGCCGCGTGTGCCCTGTGCAGCTTGGATGTGTGCGGCTGACGCTCTGTGGTTCCTGTTCCTGTCATCCCCTCGTCCAAACATATGGCTTTTCAGGATGCACTGTACAAGGGGAGAGGAAAGGCATCATCGGTTACCACAAATAAAACAGTGTCTTTCTGCCTGTGTCATTCTCTTTGGTTTGTTTGAGCGTTTGTTTTTTAAATACACAGCAAGTGTCACTCTCTCTCTGTCACTCTCACACACACACACACACACACACACACACACACCAAAGGGTTAGGGGTTAGGGAAGAAAAACTGACTCCTCCCCCCTCTCTCGAGGGCAGGAGGAAATGCACGGTCCATCCCCCAGGTAACCCGTTGCTGATGAAAGTTGGACCGCCTGGGACGACGCTGGCATCTCCCACGGCGGACCACTGTCCACCCATCATCCTCAAATGCAGCCATCTGGCCGTATGATTTATTGTGTGTAATGTCGCCTTTGCTATATACGTAATAATAAAGACAAAATGAAAACAAATGTGCTTACTTGTATTTATTTATTTAGTTTTTTATCTATTTATTTATTTATAAGCGTTAATACAAAAATAAAATCAAAGAAAAACAAATAAAAACTTAATTTAAAGTAATATAATTTGTAAAGTGTGTCGCCGCGATGTTTCAGCCCTAAAAAGGGCCTTCTTCAGGCTATGGCACAAAAACAATGAAAATTGTAGTGTCTCTATGTGTCAGAGATGTTGCTCTGTCAGTGTCTAAAGGCGAAATGCCCTCCTTCGCTGTATCCGCTCCTTTTATACCCTCTGTTCAGTTCAAAATCCCATGTGTGTTTGTGTTGTGTTTTTTGCTGTGTGTTGTGTGTGTGTTGTGTGTGTTGTGTGTGACAGACCGAGAGGAGAGAGAGACACTTGCTGTGTATTTAAGAAACAAACGCTCAAACAAACCAAAGAGAATGACACAGGCAGAAAGACACTGTTTTATTTGTGGTAACCATGTGCCTTTCCTCTCCCCTTGTACAGTGCATCCTGAAGTCGTGTGTGTCGACCAGGAGAGGACAGGAACAGGACCACAGAGCCTCAGCCGCACACATCCAAGCTGCACGGGCACACCGCGGCGCCACGCAGAATAAATGACGTTCCTGAGCCACAGCCCAAGCCCAGCCACCCACGCCTCCTCCTCCCGGCACCCTTTAGGAGCACACCAGCCCCAGGTACACATTCCAATCTTACACAATGGCCCAGCATCACAGGCCCTCTCCTGACACTGACAAAATCTCTCCTGATTTCTGTTGTTTTTCCCTCATCTCTGAGCCGCTGGTGTGGTGAGTGTGTGTGGTGTGTGTGTGTGTCTCCTCTCTCTTTTACACAAAACACATGTCAATGCGCTTGCAGAAACTTTAATATGCAAAGCACAGACGTCCCCGCTGGTCGCCCTCCGGTGGACCACCGATGCAATTGCAGCAGAGGGAGCCCCTCTTGTTAAATCCCAGTTGCACTGCAGACCTCACAGTGTCTGTGTTGTGTGGTGTGTGTGTGTTGTGTGTGTGACTGTGTGTGTGTGTGTGTGTGTGTGTGTGACTGTGTGTGTGTGTGACAGACAGAGAGGAGAGAGTGACACTTGCTGTGTATTTAAGAACAACGCTCAAACAACCAAAGAGAATGGCCAAAGT
>NW_024387384.1:566646-633721 GCF_900408965.1 Simochromis diagramma
AAATCCCATTCGCTTTTTTCAGTCAATTTTGTTTCTATGTATTTTCCCCTTCCATTTTAACTCTAAAAAATACCATTTCCATGGATTATGATATTACCCTTTCTGTACTAAATTTTAATAGGCCCCAACGTATTTATTTATCATATTTTACAGTACCATTTGTCATCCAGTTTTAAATTGTGAAATTTTAACCACAAATTATATGTAATGATTCTTAAACATGAATTTTGGACTTGTAAATTTTTAAATCCCCAAATCCCATGCGCCCATTGTGCTTACAATGTAAATCTGAAATATTTACCATGTAACCATGGTTTTAATTTGTAAATATGTTTTTAATCCCCAATTAATTTTTCTAAAAAATTATAATTTTGTACTTCCCCCAATAATTTATTCTATCATCCCCCATTCATATCAACCCATATGTACCATGCAACTATTTTAAAATTTGAAATTTCTAACTCCTCCCACTAAATACAGTCCCAATGAGGGTTAGAGTGGGGGATAGGGGTGAAATGGGGTAAGGGGGGTATGGTTAAGGTTAGGGCCAGTTGTAGGGATGGGGTTAAGTTTAGGGCCAGTTGAAGGGGTGGGGGGAAAGGTGGGTAAATGGGCTCTAATTGTAGGGTTAGGGTTAGGGTTGAAATATAGGGGTTAGGTGTTAGAAAAGAATCAGGCCACCAGCAAGCTGGTAGCCTGAGGTGCACGGGCACATGGGGCCGGGTGGTGGTGTCCCTGCCCTGGTTCAAAATTGCCCTTATCTAGGGTTTTAGTGCACTTAGCATCCACTGGGCCGTTCGCGACGTTTCGGCATGTTTTGCCTTCTTCAGGCCGACCCAGTGTGTCTTGTCTGTTCTTTCTGTTTTCTGTTTGCCTCCCTTGGCCTTTTATACTTTTGTTAGCTCCTCCCACTTGGGTTTTTTAAGTTGAAATTGTTTCTTAGTTTTTGTTAAACATTCTTTTGCTTTTACTTCTTTTTTCCTTTTTCCTTTGACTTATATTCCTTGTCTACTGTTCTTCACTTCTTTTTCTGTTTTTCTTTATATCTTTAGTTTTTTTACTATTTTTCTCTTTGTTTTCCACTTGTTTTTCCTTGTTTTTCTGTGTTTCTCTTTATCTTTTTATGGCACCCCTGTCTTTTTTGACATCCCGTCCTTTGTTCACTGTATTTGTGTTTATGGCACCCCCTTCCTTAAATCCTTCCGTGTGTTGTTTACTTATTCTCTTTGTTTATGCTTCTTTCTCTCTTGTGAGTGACTTCTTGTCTTTTTCTGTTTCTGAGATCTTTCTTTCTTGTACGTGACTTCTTGGCTTTCTGTTTGCTTCTTCTGTCGTGACGCTACAGGCGTGTGGCTTTTCCTGTTGTCTTTCTGTCTACGGATTCTTGTCCTGGTGCTGTGTGCTAGTGTTTGTGTTTTTAGGGACCTTACTGGGATTCGTTGTTGGGGTTAGGGACAAAAACCGGGGTTAGGGTCTAGGGTAACTGAGACGGAGCGGCAGGGGACACGAACAAACGCACACGAGGAGGGGGGGGTGGTGGGGTCCCGGGGCACGGGCGGTGGTAGCCCGCGTGTTTTAGAAAAGAAGCAGGCAAAAAGAAAGAGGGGAGGAGCAGGAGGGTCGGCAACGGTCTCGAAATGAGAGGGGGGGCAATCGTGGTGACGGCACACCCTGTTCGTTTGCCCTACGACGCGGTGCGGGGCTTCCCCCTCCTGGTTCCGCGCACGTCCCCCGGTGGGGTTGGGTTTCGGTGTGGTTGTTTCTCGGACAACATGCCCCTTCCTTTTTTAGCCCGGCCATCCAAGGTGGTGGTGGGGTTGCTGTTTTTTTTTGGTGGCGGGTGTCGTGGTTCCGCCCCGTGCCAGCGACTTTGAGTGGCCGGCGCCGTCTTGTGGTGTTTGCTCTTGGGCCCGGGCGTCCGGGTCGGTGAGGGGCAAAAAAAATAAGTGGGAAATTTCCTCTCCTTCTTTTTTTCTTATACTGTTTTTTTTTTTTTTACACAACATATTTTTTTTCACTTAAGAGCGATATATGTCTCCCCGCGGTGGTCTTCTTTTAGTGGAACTATGTATCGAATTTAATGAAATGGCACTGTTCCTAGCTAACTCGCGAAGTATCCCTTTACTTCCCTTTTTAGGGTATGGTTTGTTTTTTATTGACAATCATTTTCTGAAGTGAATCGACAGAACATTAAAAAATTTGTGCCGTTCACCTTGGACTAGTTTGTAGAGTGCGTTCGCAGTTTGGGTAAAGCCATGGCGACTGGTCGTGTAGAAGGTTGTTATGATCGTTGCCCTCCCAAAAATGGGGTGGGGGATAATAGGTTTGGTGAACAAAGGTGTTGTGTTGCGCGCTCAGTTGGTGTGGAGGGGCGAAAAAAAAGGCCTTGTGCTTCTTTAGGATTTGGACATGCGGTTTCACCTCTTCTCTTGAATATCATATCCGCCCAGGTCTTCATTAATCGTTTATGTCGCTCGCACAATTTCCCCCTACTTTTGTTATTTTTTTCCCGCCATTTCTTCCATATACTTATGTTCGTTTTTTCCCTTACATTTTCCTCTTTTGTTTTCAAATTCCGGTTTATTTCATCTACCTCAAGGTTTTTCTTGTTGCCCTCTTATGCCTTTCTCCTTTATCTACTTTTTATGGCCCTAAACATGTATTTTTTGAAATAAGTTACTTTTGTTATGTATTGCTGTCTTGTTTATTTTTCATGATATGGAACACAACCATAAATTTAAATGCTTTACGTGTGTGCATACTACGCTTTTGTGCGACGTTATTGTGCCTTCTGTTTCCTACAATTATTCTATTCTGTTATTTATGATTTATATCTTATCTTTGTGTACGTGAATTCTCAATTTGTATTTTTCTGTTTTATAGATTTATATTTTCATTATTGTAACGTGACTTCTTGTATTTTTTTGTTTTTTTTTTTTTTTTTTTTTTTTTTTTTTTTTTTTTTTTTTTTTTTTTTTTTTTTTTTTTTTTTTTTTTTTTTTTTTTTTTTTTTTTTTTTTTTTTTTTTTGTTTTTTTTTGTTTTTCTGTGGTGCCTTCCCGTCAGACCCCTAACCGCCCTTCTGTACAAGTGCACCCCCCTCCCCCCCTCTCCCCCCCGCCCCCCCCTCCCCCTCCTCCCCACACACACAGACAGTTTTTGTTCACCCCCTCTCCCCTTTCAGAAAGACACTGTTTTATTTGTGGTAACCGATGATGCCTTTCCTCTCCCCTTGTACAGTGCATCCTGAAAAGCCTGAGTGAGTGTGTGTGTGTGTGTGTGTGTGTGTGTGTGTGTGTGTGACAGACAGAGAGAGAGAGAGAGAGAGAGAGAGAGAGAAATTAAAAAGCAATGAAATTCAATTTTTGCACTGCAGACCTCACAGTGTCTCTGTGTGTGTGCTTTGGTGTGTGTGTGTGTGTGTGTGTGTGTGTGTGTGTGTGTGTGTGTGTGTCTGTCTCTTACACAAAAAATACATGTGAGTGCACTTGCAACAACTTATATATTCAATGTAAAGGACTTGCCAGCTAGGCGCCCTCCTGTGGACAACAGATGCAATTGATGGTCACAAGATGATATTTCTGCGGTATAACTCCTTCAGACACTTTGTACCGCATTGAGCCAGCAGAGGGAGCACCTCTGGTTCAATCCCAGTTGCACTGCAGACCTCACAGTGTCTCTGTGTGTGTGCTTTGGAGTCTCTGTGTCTGTGTGTGAGTGAGTGTGTGTGTGTGTGTGACACAGAGAGAGAGAGAGAGAGAGAGAGAGAGAGAGAGAGAGAGAGAAAGAAAGAAATTAAAAAGCAATGAAATTCAAATTTTGCACTACAGACCTCACAGTGTCTGTCTGTGTGCTTTGGTGTGTGTGTGTGACACAGAGAGAGAGAGAGAGAGAGAGAGAGAGAGTGACACTTGCTGTGTATTTAAAAAACAATCGCTCAAACAAACCAAAGAGAATGACAGAGGCAGAAGGCGATTGTAGTGTTTGTGGCAACAGACTACTCCTTGCTCTCCCTTGTACATTGCATCCTGAAGCAATATGTGTGGACCAGGAGATGACACAGTGCTCCAAAGGCCTGGTTCTGCTGCCTCCTCCTCCACCCACCTGCTGCAGACGCTTCTGTGTAGGGAAACTGCTACATGTTATGTCACCGATCCCTGCCAAGCTGCGTGTCTAACGACCCGGCAGGGCCTGCTGAGTACAGTGGGGGTGGAATCGGCCCGATCGGACACTCCTATCTGCCACTTTGACCTTTTTATTCCGTCAAATTTTGACCCATTTACACCAAGTCCAGAACCGTTGGTGCTATCGACATGGGGTCTTCACCAGGGCGTCCGGAGCAACCCAAAACCCCCCCGTAGACACCACTTCCATCCCTCTACGACACTTACTTTCCCAGTTATTCCATTTTATTCCGTCAAATTCTGACCCATTTACACCAAGTCCAGAACCGTTGGTGCTATCGACATGGGGTCTTCACCAGGGCGTCCGGAGCACCCCAAAACCCCCCAGTAGACACCACTTCCATCCCTCTACGACACTTACTTTCCCAGTTATTCCATTTTATTCCGTCAAGCTCTGGCTAAAACCCCTTAACCTAACAAACCCTAATCATACCTGCAGTGGGCCACTGGAGGGAGCCAGATCACCAAGCTCTGAGATTCAAATTTTGCACTGCAAACCTCACAGTGTCTGTGTGTGCTTTGGTGTGTGTGTGTGTGTGTGTGTGTGTGTGTGTGTGTGTGTGTGTGTGTGTGTGTGACTGTGTGTGTGTGTGACAGACAGAGAGAGAGAGAGTGACACTTGCTGTGTATTTAAGAAACAAACGCTCAAACAAACCAAAGAGAATGACACAGGCAGAAAGACACTGTTTTATTTGTGGTAACCGATGATGCCTTTCCTCTCCCCTTGTACAGTGCATCCTGAAAAGCCTGAGTGAGTGTGTGTGTGTGTGTGTGTGTGTGTGTGTGTGTGTGTGTGTGTGTGTGTGTGACAGAGAGAGAGAGAGAGAGAGAGAGAAATTAAAAAGCAATGAAATTCAATTTTTGCACTACAGACCTCACAGTGTGAGTCTGTGTGCTTTGGTGTGTGTGCTTTGGTGTGTGTGTGGGTGGGTGTGTGTGAGAGAGAGAGAGAGAGAGAGAGAGTGACACTTGCTGTGTATTTTAAAAAACAAACGCTCAAACAAACGAAAGAGAATGACAGACGCAGAAGGCGATTGTACTGTTTGTGGCAACAGACTACTCTTTGCTCTCCCCTTGTACAGTGCCTCCTGAAGGCATATGTGTGTCGACCAGCAGATGACACAGTGCTCCAAAGGCCTGGTTCTGCTGCTTCCTCCTGCACCCACCTGCTGCAAACGCTTCTGTGAAGGGAAACTGCTACATATGCGCCCGCACACGGGCAACGCAATGCCAGTGGAACCAGGCCCTCTGCACCTTCCTTTCTCCGACTGGGACCCTTTTGTCCCATCCTTTTTGGTCCGATTCGCCATATCTCCAGAACCGAAGAAGCCATCGGCGTGGCCTCTTCGCCACAGCGTCCGGCACCCACCAAAACCCCCACCTAGACACCAACATCAGCCCTCTACACCTCTTACTTTTTCAGTTATTCCACTTTTGTCCCATCCTCTCCTGGCTTTTTCCCCATAACCTATCAGTTAAACCTCATCATACCTGCAGTGGGCCACTGGAGGGAGCCAGATCACCAAGCTCTGAGATTCAAATTTTGCACTGCAAACCTCACAGTGTCTGTGTGTGCTTTGGTGTCTGTGTGTGCTTTGGTGTCTGTGTGTGCCAGCCTCCACTGTTCCGGTTACGACAGATTACCCTGGCGAATGTGGGTTTCAGCTGAGATTCCAAAAGTCTGGAACAGCAAAATCAGTGACTTCAACTTGGTGGGGAAAATGCAAAGCAAACGTGTGGTCGCAAATTTTGAAGCCACCCTGATAACCTTCTCCCACCAACGATGTGGAGATCCAAGCCTTTTAGATCCAGTTAAAATCAAGACACTTAAAACGATGATAAATGCAAAGACTGGTAACAGCACTAAGAACCATAAAGCAAGAGAATTTTTTAAAAACGGTGAGAAATAAACTAGGCTCTGCCCATGACTCAATCTTTGCCTCTCTTCCATGTGTTGGCTCACTCTAGTGGTATGCCAGCAGTAGTACGGCCTGTCTACCCTTATTTGGATTACCGTAATGACGACAATATCAACGGCGCACACAGCGTCGCTGCTTTAAGGAGCCATTGGAATTTTTAAGGTTGCGCGAACCATTGAATAGTTATGGTAACCGCAAGGGTGTATGCTTGGTGGAAAACTCTATATCCCACAATTCCTAGCACGCCTCTATGGAGTCAAACAATGGTGGCCACTACTTTGATTTTATAGTGCTTTTATTCGTGTTTCTAGGTCACAAAATAAACTTTTAAGATATTTTCAGGCGAGAAAGTAGGTGTGTAAACTTCAAATATCTGCTCGTTTTATCAAGAAGTCCCATATTAGTTCTCTCACGATGTTACTGCTAGCGCCGCATGGCAGCTAGCTGGCTAGCGCGGCTTGTGTGACACCCAGGCCGGGCTGGCTGACACCCAGGCCGGCTCACGCTCTCGTTCCATCCCCTAGTCTTTCTTGATGACTCTTGGTTGGCTGCTGGATTTATTTTTCATTTATATGGGCTGGTGATTCATTTATTCATTTTAGTAACGGTAAAAACAGTGAAAGGTGGTGGATTGTCCAGATGCTGTTCGATGTGGAAAATATAACTCGGTTGTTTGGTGGTGGCTAACGCGGAGCTACAACAGAGGGCAGCGGTGTATGACAGAAAGGAGATGGGGAAAAAGAGAGATGCGAGGCGGCCGCCAAGCGACTGGCCCTGGCTTACACCGAGAGCGGTTCTCTGTCTGGTTTCACCCCCCTCCCCCTCACGCCGCCGGTACGAGTGTCCGGTGAACTGAATGTCAGGTAAGACGTTATGTATATTTTTGTTGTGCTGACTTTTTACAATCAGTTACACTGGTCGTGTCCAAATTCATGGGCTGCATCCTCCTGAGGACCCGGCCTTCGCGGTCTACGTGGACCGGGTCCTCGCCGCTGTCTCGGTGGAGTTTAATAAACTCAGCCGTCTGCTCCTTGCTATCTAAAATATCCTCCTGACTACCAGCAATGCAAATTTGTCCTCTGTAGAGCACCTTTCTAAACCTGAATATCTCCCATGCACTGCATACTACAGAATTGCCTCCTTTTGGTATCTACAGAGGACATTTAGGGCTTTCCAATGATACCAAATGTGAAGGGGTGGAGCTTTGGGAACTTTAGTTTTTTCATTAAGGAACATGGCAGCCATCGCTGCAAGCACATTTTATGGGAAGAAGAAAAGTAAGTGCATAAAACTTCTTCTTGAGCAATTTTTAGCTATAAATGTTGTTAGCATATTTTAAATAAGTCTCTTAATAACACATTAAAGCATAATATGCTTAATTCTAACTTCATTTTAGTATAGTATTGAAGTGTTTAAAAAAAAATGTCCTCCGTAGTGGACATTTGTAGTCATTTCTTCCATTTTGTTCTGTTTTTTTAAATGACCAGAAAAGGAGTCCTTTTTAGAAGCAGAAAGAAATTTATTGCAGTTTGATGAGGGAAACTCAGATCTTGAGTTGTCTGATGAAGAAGATCATAGGGAATAAGCCCTTGAAGAAGAAAGAAGGAGGAGCATCAGGGATGGTACTCAGACCTGAACTTGCTGTCATTAAGTGGTTGGACAGTTGTCATGGCATCCTCTGCCTATGGCAATCAACCTCAGGACAGACGCACAAGATGGTTTAAGAAAAACAAAAGGTTTGTCCATGTGCCAAGTCCACTGGCAATTGCTGAGTACACTACCAATATAGGTGACGTGGACCATATTGAATGTTGAGTTTCTACAGGATGGTCTCTCACACTCAGAAATTGACAGTATGTGCAGTTTTCTACTTTTTGATCTGGCAATCACCAACTCGTGGCTTCAGTATAGCAGTGACTTGCAGTTTTGGGGGAAGAAACCACTACAGTTCCTTGAGTTCAAACTTCTCCTTGGTGAAGAGTTGAAGCAAATGTTTGCCATCAAAGTTCATTTTTACACGTTCGGCCTTCCAGTGTCCTCTGCAGTGGACATGTGATATCTAAAAAATGTAAACTTTTTTTCCCCAAAAAATTATTTCAGTCTTCTAATTACTTTACAAACATTGGGGGATTTAAAAAAATTTTTGATTGGACAACATTTTTTTTCCTGGTAGTCAGGAGGATATAACAGGACACTGGCGTAAATTCTCGACTGTCTCATACTTATGTTTAATCAGGGTCTGTTTGACGTTTAGTCAGCTGTGTAAAAACCAAGGAGGAGGGGGATTAATAAAGTTTTATTTTATCTAATCTAATAACTTTAATCTCAGCCAAACCGATTTACTCACGAACAAACAAAACACTGAAAAAAGCCCAACAATAACATTTGTAGGTTGTCTAAGTGAATTATATATTACGTTTAACCCGAGTAGCGAAAGTCCGCGATGATCTGAAAATGATGTGCCGGGAGTTGTGCCGTTCTCGGCTGCATCAGTAACCCTCGAGCTCCCGGCTAGCTGTCGAGCTGGTGGGTAGCAGACGTCTCCGAAAACGTCAAAGCACTTTGGCAAATATGCGATATCTTGATAAACCGAGCAGATATTTGATGTTTACACAGCTACTTTCTCACCTGAAAATATGTTAAAAGTTTATTTTGTGACCCAGAAAGATTAGTAAGAGTAATTTCCACCATTGCTGGAAACTGGAGTTTGGCTGGGCCGCGCCATGACGTAATCGGTCTACAAATGCGGCCTCAGGAGGATGCAGCCCATGAATTTGGACACGACCAATAAGTCGTACAGCTGGGTGGGTGCTGTGTTACTGATGGTGAACTTTATTGTATTCATAAGGTTAGTTATTGGGTTGCCAACCGCCCCGTGCAAACGAAATCGTCCCGCATTCAGAGAAAATATTACGCGTTTCGTATTGAGCTGAAAAGGAACACAGTTTGTCCCGTACTTCAGGTAGAATGGAAGAAGACACAAAGCTGGATTTATTCTGTCGTTACTCAGGCTCCCCTGTCATTCTCTCACCTGTTGCAACTTCAATCGTGAAACTGATCAATGATCGGCTTTTCTCTCTTGTTTGTTTATCGCGCTAAACAACAGCAGCACGTTTAAGCTTGATCAGCTGTTGTTAGAATTCATTTGATTTTTAATTTCTAGTATCAGCTGATGTTTGATGGAGCCACAGCTGGAAAAAAAAGGGCTGGTCCTAACCATGAGATGTCCTTACTGAGTCATCAGAGCTGAACTGGTGATGGAGAAACAGGTTTACCTTTTAGGTGACATGAATGAGTTGAAGGGAAGTTATGAACTGTTTCTGAGAAACAAATAACCCCAGGATCCTTTTTTAGGTAGCTGACAGCTGGTAACTGTGCAGGGGCAGATCTAGCACAGCTTTTGCCAGGGGGCCAGGTAGACCCGGCTGGCGGCCGCTGTCTTTTCTTTTCTTTGTACTTAAATGACCTCGGACAAGAAAGCTTAATTTCTGCTGTTTAATACTGAAGAAATGTAAACTTTTTCAAATTAGGTATAACTGCAGAATATTTTCAAGGTTATCTGCTATAAAATCAATGCCAGGAAAATCTCCTTCATGCTTTTTTTATTTTATTCTCAGTTACTTTGACACAACGGCATGTGCTGTGATGTTCACATCTCTGATAAAGTTTAGTGTCAGTACTGATAAATGATCAGAATTATAAGATCTCTCACTTTCTGAGTAAAAATTGCACCAAATCGAATCTGGACCTTGTGAATCGGAATCAAGTGGATTATAGAAATCAGTGATGATACCCAGCCCTTGTGAATATCCTAGGACCGACAGAAGTGGATATAACTGACCGTGGGCAATGAGAAAAGATGAAAAGAACGATTGATAACTTTTTTCTTAAGTTAAGGCCTGATCGATCTGAAATTCATAGCCAGTGCTCTGACAGGGAGCCATCAATCTTTGAACGCTGATTTGGGTGCGCCCAACTTTTTTTTAATGGTGTGCATAAGAAAAAAAGTTTTGCGCACAGAGAGCGAGAGAGAGAGAGAGCGAGAGAGAGAGCGAGAGAGAGAGCGAGAGAGAGAGCGAGAGAGAGAGAGAGAGAGAGACTTGCTGTGGATTTAAAAATTTAAAAAAACACACAGAAAAACCAAAGAGAAGAAGAGGCACACAAGTCGATTTGTACCACATTGAGCCAGCAGAGGGAGCCCCTCTTGTTAAATCCCAGTTGCAAAGCAGCTGCCCTGCTTCTGTGTGTGTGTGTGTGTGTGTGTGTGTGTGACAGACAGAGAGAGAGAGAGAGAGAGATACAAAGCACTGTAATTCAAATTTTGCACTGCAGACCTCACAGTGTGTGTCTGTGTTTGTGACAGAGAGAGAGAGAGAGAGTGACACTTGCTGTGTATTTAAAAAACAAACGCTCAAACAAACCAAAGAGAATGACAGAGGCAGAAAGACACTGTATTTTATTGTGGTAACTGATGATGTCTTGCTCTCCAATTGTAGAGTGCTTCCTGAATGCATATGTGTGGACGAGGAGACGAGAGGAACAGGAAACAGAGAGCGTCAGCAGCTAACCCTAACCCTGCTGTTTGTTGCCTACCTTGTGTAAAACCATCTGATTGGAAGAATGACCAAAGAACGTGAACATTGCCATGAGAAAGAAAAGAAAAAACACAAACCTATCCCACCAGTGCCTCGTGGGGTTGGGGATGCCCCTGCCCTATCACAAGACCCTAACCCTAAAATTTAAATTTTTCTAAAAAGATGTTATTGACAATGAGGGGTGATTAAAATATACATTGGCAAAAATTCTACTCAAAAAAACTAAGAACGAAAACGCAAAGAACTGATTTGACATTTTAAAACTAAATTCAAAATAACAAACCTGACATGTAAAAGTGGGAGGGTATAAATAGAAGGGGAAGGCACTCTCTGCTCATTCCACTCCAAACGAGGGTGGATTGTTGGTCTTGAAAACTCAGACTTTGAGCCTGTTTTGGTTGACGAGTGTAAAAGTGGAAATGTGACTGAGAAGGAAAGAGAATTATGGCAGGCGCATTCAGAAAACCATTCAACTTTACAAAAGGTATACTGTGAATCTGAAGAAGAGAAGCCTGGAAAGTGTGAACCACCACAGAGTAAGAGGAGAGTCTCTGATGACACCTGTACATAAGATGACAGTCAACCTCTACCACAGACGTGGAGTCAGGACCCGCTGTTCACTTTCAGTCAGTACACTGAAAATGAGTTTCATCAGACTTACCACAAATGTACGACAGTCAAGAACTTCAGCAGCTCTGAGCCAAGTTTCCTAAACAGTCTGCAGTATGGGGAGGACAAGGGATTATCTTCCACAACCTAACAGTGTACAGTGACTGATCAGGCAGTACAGTTTTAGGAACCTTTTTAACTGAGGCAGGATGGCATTTTGGTTTTTAATCAGAATCTACCCTTCAGCCAGAATTCATTTAAAGAGCTGTGGGAACAGCTACCTGTGACTGAATCTCTGTCCGTCAGTTTGGACACTACCTCAACTGTGAACAGCAGTACAACAGGTCACGATGAAACATGGAGGCCAGATGACACCATCATCAATGAGCAGCAATTAGCTGAAAACTTTGGTGAAAATCTCTTTGAGCTTGCAAATGACATTTTGCAAAAAGATGTCCTCCTGCCCTCTCTGAGGGGGCAGGAGGACGTGAATATTTCAGCCTCCCCTCTCACCCCTCACCCTCACCTCCTTACCCGTGCCCCTCCCTTTAGGCAGGGAGGGGTCTAAATTAATTTCCCTGTTCATGTTCAGCCTCCCCTCTCCCCCCTTGTCCTCACCTCCTTACCCGTGCCCCTCCCTTTAGGCAGGGAGGGGTCTAAATTAATTTCCCTGTTCATGTTCAGCCTCCCCTCTCCCCCCTTGTCCTCACCTCCTTACCCGTGCCCCTCCCTTTAGGTAGGGAGGGGTCTAAATAAAATTTCCCTGTTCATATTCAGCCTCCCCTCTCCCCCTCTCGTCCTCACCTCCTTACCCGTGCCCCTCGCTTTAGGCAGGGAGGGGTCTAAATTCATTTCCCTGTTCATATTCACGTCCTCCTGCCCTCTCTGAGGGGGCAGGAGGACGTGAATATTTCAGCCTTGCTTCTCCCCACGCACCCCTCCTCCTCACCTCCTCCTCATCCCTCCTTCTCTTCCCTCCTTTATGTGGAGTTTGGTGTGGGGAAAACCAAGTTTTCTCTTGTTGAGAACTTCCACTAAACAATACCGGGATAGACACAACACTTAAAAAGTTAACGGCTACGACAACGGGGAAAAATTGTTTAAAAAGAAGCCTTGCGGTGGATCCGATTCCTCCCACCCAAATGTTATTTAGGTGAAAATAAAACTGCCACCGGACACGTTTGCTTGAGGAATCCATCAGACCAGACCACCTCCATTTTATGAACCCACAGAACCCTCCCCATCCAGCTCTCCCCTCCTCACCCCTCCTCCTCTCCCATCCTCTGTGTGGAAAAAACCATGTTTCAGAACTGTCGGATGTTTATGGACGGGGAATCCAAAGAGTTGCCTTGGTATGTGCAAATACCTTTTACGTAGCCCATCTCAAATTACGTAAAAAAAAATAAAGAAGGCAATTTCAGAATACCTGTCTCCAGCTATCCCTCCTAGGTCAACAAAGGCACCCATCTTCCACCATGAACAACAGGAAGGCCTAACCCAGAAGAAGCCTAACATGAAAAAACAACACGATCTGTTACCTTGTACAGACTGGTGGAGATCGGAGATTTTAACGAGGAGTGGCCAGAGACAAACGGTATGTAAAATCCACCCTGAATGAAAGAGCTGCACCTCGGAAGAATAGAGTACAATCGGATGATCCACACTTTTTTTTATTAAAGTTTGCAAAATTTACAGACTTATTAAAGCGGTTGATCATCAGAAAAATGTTTCAGAAGACCGTTATCATCAATCTCTGAATAAAAATAACCACAAATTTAGTAACTTTGATTAGACCAGCTATCTCAATAGAAGGACACAGACTCTAATTGAGGAGATGCTAAAAACTCTGCTCAGAGATCATTTTTTATCCTTCATGACTATTATAACCAAAGCATAGAGTATGAGTTTAAAATTTGTTTTCAGTTCTCTAGAGAGGCCCCTTTGAGATGGCAGCATCCTGGGAGAAATGGAACCTGGGCCGCCGTCTCCAGCCCGAGTCGTTGGACCAGAACCAGGCGGTGGTTATAGCCAAGCTAGCAGACTGGAATCCAGCTACCACATCAGCAGTGACACACCCTGTAAACCAGAACAACAGCCACAGGTGAGCAGGGAAACGACACAGCTGAATAACCGTGTCAACCCCTCACTGAAACAATACAGCTTTGAGTTACACTCACAAACCTACACAGATTGAAACCTTGTGTGCAGACCTGCCTCCAAACAAGAATAACAGAGGACTCCTCCTCTTATTGTCTTCCTTCCTCACCATCCTCACCAGAACGACAGGTCTGCACTCCAACGAGAGACCCCAACACACAGAGGAAACTGCAGGACTGGAATCTTCATGTGAAGAAAATATCTGTGATCATCGGTGACTCCTATGTGCACAGACTCCTCCGTCCTATAAAGCAGAGGGGTACAGATCGACAGATTTCCATGAGCGAAATGTTGCCACCCGGTGAGGCCCAGCTGGAGAAAGCACCCTGTGGAAAATCTGGTTTTATAACTTTGGACTGAATACCAGTGATGGAGCTGAAAATGGGACTAAAGGCAGAGCAGTCAGCAATCTTTCTAAGGCCCTTATTTGTAAAGAACAAGCCACAATGTTGCATCTTAACAACTTTATTACAGGTTTAGATGAACAGATTCCTGCACTTCCTACTGTGATATTCGGCACAGAAGGACAACATTCACTCGACTAGTAGAGCAGCAATGTGTATGTTAGAACAGTGGAACCAGTGTGTAAATGAGGCATCCCCATAAGCCTTGAAAAGTGGGAGGAGAGTAGTGGTGTGATTCACCTTTCTTAAGTTCCAATGCTCAGCGGGTCCTTTGGACAGAAATAAGTTCTTCTTCTTTCAATAATTGTTTATTCTGTTCATTATAGAATCAGCTAGGCTCCAGTGGTCAGGAGAAGCTTCTGCTATATGAAGCTGTTACAGTGCTTTTTGTTACACTGAACGAGAGTAGTTTTTCTTGTTGCTTGTTGCTGCCATTTAAAAGATTATAATTACTGAAGTGAATGTGTTTTCAGATAGTTTACAGTGCCACTGAAGCTCCACTCAACCAAGTGTGCCTCAACAGTCTGAAATTAAAAGATTTTTCTTGCTTTTTTTATAAAACAATATAATATAATATAATATAAAACAATAATTTTGGATGTTTCTTTCGGCTCTTGAGGTGCCCTCATTGAGTGGGGTTTGCCCAGTATCCTCGAGGGTATGTGAGGAGCCTTCCATAGTTGGGTTGTTTGGTTTTTACCCCAGCAGCCATTCATCTCCATCTCAACAGTTCATGACCAACATGCCGTGGCTGCCCCCTGTACCTGTTGAGTACCTGTACCCTCATCCACTGGAGCCTGGACCTCCAGCTGATTGCAGCCACTTCAGTGCAAGGAGGAGATGCTTGCTTTTTGTGTGACTGTCTGGCAGTTCACCCTTCCCTTTCTACCCTAACCCATTTTCCACTCCAGCTTCTACCCAACCCGGTTCAGACCTCTCCTCAGGCAGGGAGGGGTCTGAACGGACTGTCGCAGGATTCTCATTAATACAGGAAAGAAGGGATTTGAAGACGAGATGAGGACTTTTAGCAATTCCCCCCCAACCAAATCCTAACCTTAACCCACCATCCAGTCCTGTCCCCCTTCTCTCCTCATACCAGTGCCCACAGTTCAGACCCTACCTCAGGCCCCTTACTGCCTGAGGAGGGGTCTGAAGTATTTTCCAGCCTTATAAAGAAAGGGAAGGCTGAAGTGGCAGTGGCACTGTCATGCAAAAAGCGAGCATCTCCTCCTTGCACTGCTTACAGTCAAATGACAAAATATGTGAACTCTTTTTAAACAGGAAAAAGGAAGAAATTGTACACCAGAGGGGGCAAGAAGGAGAAAACTTGAATATAAACTCAAAAGAAAAACCACTGTTCCTTCCCTCCCACAGAAGGCAATAGAATATCATCATGTTTAATGCCACTTTTTTTGGGGGGGAGCCTTTTTTCCATTCAGATTGCATGGTTTAACATGCTATGCTTTGTTGAAGTTCTTTGTGTTTCAATAAACTCCCTGTATTTAAACAGTACTGCATTGACTTATATTTTCCCAGTAACAGCGGATTACCATGGAGCGTACAGTTTTCAGTTGAGGTTTCAGAAGTCTGGCAAAGCAAAAATAAAAATAATAATAAAAAAAGCTGTTTAGATCCGCAGCTCAAAAAACTCCTACGAGGGCAGGAGGATGCCACTTTTACACAACATGACAGTCAACCTCTACCACAGACGCGAAGTCAGGACCCGCTGTTCACTTTCAGTCCAAAAGTCTGGAACAGCAAAATCAGTGACTTCAACTTGGTGGGGAAAATGTGTCACGGTCCCCGTGTCTCTCTGGTTGGCTCACGCTGGCTACAGGTTTTGTTGTTCTTGTTGTTCGTTTTTGTTTTCTTTGTCTCTCCTCCTCCTCCTCTCTGCCTGGGTGGAGCTCCTTACGGGCTCTCGCTCTTGGCCCACGCACCTGTGTGATTGTGTCCACCTGCTGCTGATCTGGCTGATTTCCCCAGCTAATATTCAAGGCAGTGGCACAGAGCAGCTCACCGCTGGAACGTTGAACCTCCTGAGTTCGTTCATTATGAGAACTGTTTGTAAAATTTGCTGCAGACATCCATGTGATTAACAACAGACACACACATCATTCCCCTTCGTGGTCTAAACCAATCAGAGATAGTCAGGGGCGGGACCTCTGTAAATGTCCTTGGTCCAGCTGAAAGTGCGGTGGATAGCGAAAGGTGAGTAGCTTGAATGAAGCGATCCTGAATTGAATGAATATAAATGTATTTTACCAGAAACGCCAGAATCTCAGGCTAAAGCTCACAAAACTATTTCAACA
This sequence comes from Simochromis diagramma, assembly GCF_900408965.1. NCBI lineage: Eukaryota > Metazoa > Chordata > Actinopteri > Cichliformes > Cichlidae > Simochromis > Simochromis diagramma. Next base: position 582,826 of record NW_024387384.1, read on the forward strand.
ACAACCAGCAAATGAGAGCAGGAAACGCATTCCACCTGAAGACGTAAACAGAGCGGACCGACGCATCAGAATTAGCTTAGTCGCCGTGGGGGCTGAAAGCCAAAACCTCACTAATTCTGATTCGTCGTGTCTGAATCGTCTTTAAGTCTTTTTTGCGCAAGATTCTGGGCTGCAGGTTTTGTCTCTCTTCAACCAAAATTCACTGGCCCAGCATCAAAAGAAGAACCGAACTACGCTTCACATTTGATAAATATCGTCCTTAATTCCTTCTTACTTTTGCTGTTTTGCTTCCAACACGATAAAACCCACAGTTCATGCACAGCTCTCGCTGTGTACTTCAAGAAAAGTTTCCCATCTCAAACATCTGTTTTCCGCATTACTCATTCGCTTATTACCCATCAGTCTACCGTTGTTTATAGCGCTGGCGGCCGCTGTCTTTTCTTTTCTTTGTACTTAAATGACCTCGGACAAGAAAGCTTAATTTCTGCTGTTCAATACTGAAGAAATGTAAACTTTTTCAAATTAGGTATAATTGCAGAATATTTTTAAGGTTATCTGCTATAAAATCCATGCCAGGAAAATCTCCTTCATGTTTTTTTTGTATTTTATTCTCAGTTACTTTAACACAACGGCATGTGCTGTGATGTTCACATCTCTGATAAAGTTTAGTGTCAGTACTGATAAATGATCAGAATTATAAGATTTCTCACTTTCTGAGGAAAAATTGCACCAAATCGAATCTGGACCTTGTGAATCGGAATCAAGTGGATTATAGAAATCAGTGATGATACCCAGCCCTTGTGAATATCCTAGGACCGACAGAAGTGGATATAACTGACCGTGGGCAATGAGAAAAGATGAAAAGAACGATTGATAACTTTTTTCTTAAGTTAAGGCCTGATCGATCTGAAATTCATAGCCAGTGCTCTGACAGGGAGCCATCAATCTTTGAAAGCTGATTTGGGTGCGCCCAACTTTTTTTAATGGTGTGCATAAGAAAAAAAGTTTGGCGCACTGAAAGACACAGAGAGAGACAGTGACAGTTGGTGTGTGTGTGTGTGTCTCTTACACAAAAAATACATGTGAGTGCACTTGCAAAAACTTTAATATGGAATGTACAGGACTTGCCAGCTAGGCGCCCTCCTGTGGACCACAGATGCAATTGCAGCAGAGGGAGCCCCTCTTGTAAATCCCAGTTGCACTGCAGACCTCACAGTGTCTCTGTGTGTGTGCTTTGGTGTCTGTGTGTGTGCTTTGGTGTCTGTGTGTGTGCTTTGGTGTGTGTGTGTGTGTGTGTGTGTGTGTGTGTGTGTGTGTGACTGTGTGTGTGTGTGACAGACAGAGAGAGAGAGAGTGACACTTGCTGTGTATTTAAGAAACAAACGCTCAAACAAACCAAAGAGAATGACACAGGCAGAAAGACACTGTTTTATTTGTGGTAACCGATGATGCCTTTCCTCTCCCCTTGTACAGTGCATCCTGAAAAGCCTGAGTGAGTGTGTGTCTGTGTGTGTGTGTGTGTGTGTGTGTGTGTGTGTGTGTGTGTGTGTGTGTGTGTGTGTGTGTGTGTGACAGACAGAGAGAGAGAGAGAGAGAGAGAGAGAGAGAGAGAGAGAGAGAGAAATTAAAAAGCAATGAAATTCAAATTTTGCACTACAGACCTCACAGTGTGAGTCTGTGTGCTTTGGTGTGTGTGCTTTGGTGTGTGTGTGGGTGGGTGTGTGTGAGAGAGAGAGAGAGAGAGAGAGAGAGTGACACTTGCTGTGTATTTTAAAAAACAAACGCTCAAACAAACGAAAGAGAATGACAGACGCAGAAGGCGATTGTACTGTTTGTGGCAACAGACTACTCTTTGCTCTCCCCTTGTACAGTGCCTCCTGAAGGCATATGTGTGTCGACCAGCAGATGACACAGTGCTCCAAAGGCCTGGTTCTGCTGCTTCCTCCTGCACCCACCTGCTGCAAACGCTTCTGTGAAGGGAAACTGCTACATATGCGCCCGCACACGGGCAACGCAATGCCAGTGGAACCAGGCCCTCTGCACCTTCCTTTCTCCGACTGGGACCCTTTTGTCCCATCCTTTTTGGTCCGATTCGCCATATCTCCAGAACCGAAGAAGCCATCGGCGTGGCCTCTTCGCCACAGCGTCCGGCACCCACCAAAACCCCCACCTAGACACCAACATCAGCCCTCTACACCTCTTACTTTTTCAGTTATTCCACTTTTGTCCCATCCTCTCCTGGCTTTTTCCCCATAACCCTATCAGTTAAACCTCATCATACCTGCAGTGGGCCACTGGAGGGAGCCAGATCACCAAGCTCTGAGATTCAAATTTTGCACTGCAAACCTCACAGTGTCTGTGTGTGCTTTGGTGTCTGTGTGTGCTTTGGTGTCTGTGTGTGCTTTGGTGTCTGTGTGTGTGTGTGTGTGTGACAGACAGAGAGAGAGAGAGAGTGACACTTGCTGTGTATTTAAGAAACAAACGCTCAAACAAACCAAAGAGAATGACACAGGCAGAAAGACACTGTTTTATTTGTGGTAACCGATGATGCCTTTCCTCTCCCCTTGTACAGTGCATCCTGAAAAGCCCGAGTGTGTGAGTGTGTGTGTGTGTGTGTGTGTGTGTGTGTGTGTGTGTGACAGACAGAGAGAGAGAGAGTGACACTTGCTGTGTATTTAAGAAACAAACGCTCAAACAAACCAAAGAGAATGACACAGGCAGAAAGACACTGTTTTATTTGTGGTAACCGATGATGCCTTTCCTCTCCCCTTGTACAGTGCATCCTGAAGTCGTGTGTGTCGACCAGGAGAGGACAGGAACAGGAACCACAGAGCATCAGCCGCACACATCCAAGCTGCACAGGGCACACGCGGCGCCACGCAGAATAAATGACGTTCCTGAGCCACAGCCCAAGCCCAGCCACCCACGCCTCCTCCTCCCCTGCAACTAAGGAGCAAGCACCAGCCAAAGGTACACATTATCAAATCTTACCAAGGCCCCAGTCATCCACAGGGCCCCTCCGACACTGACAATCTATCCTGATTTCTGTGTTTTTCCCTCATCTCTGGCCCGGCTGAGTGTGGTGAGTGGTTGTGTGTGTGGGTGTTGTCTCTTCGCTCGCTTTAACATCTCCTTTTGACGATGCACTGATTCATCAGTTATTTCAGTGTACGCAAGCTTACCTGATGTCATGCATAGATCTGTGGGAAGGTTGTAGTTCCTCTAGTTATGAAACTAGTGATTGTAAACGCCCACACTGAGAAGCAATATTACACTTAGAGAGATCAATGAAAGAATTGCAAAAAATGCCCATGGTCAGAATGACAAAACAAACAAACCAGTACAGTTATCCGAGAGACTTCAGAGTGTTGGGTATTGTTGGATCAGCATCTCAAAAGTGGTGCCTGTTCAGATGTTCTTCTATGTCGTGAAATACAGAGATTGTAATGGCTAAAAAGTGCGAAAAGAGAATATTTTATTGTTGATTGTCATGGTCCTGGCCATGTTGGCCCAGTATCTTGTTTTGTTTGTTTTGTATTTTGTTTCCCTATTTATGCCTTGGTTCCTAGGTTATTTAGTTAGTGTTCCTTATTGGTTACCTCCCGTGTGTATCTGTGAGCCCTCGTCTCTCCTTGTGTTTTTTCCATGTTTTCCCCAGCCCGTTATGTCTGTGTTTTCCCCGTGCTCTCTCTCCTCCTGTCTGTACCGCTGTACTTCCTGTTTTACTTTGACAGTCTCTCGTCAGTTGCGTCATGTTTTGTGCACTCCTGACCTGTCTGTTATGATTATCTCTGTGTCAGCTGTGTTTCCCGTGTGCTCCCACTTCTCTCGTTAACCCTCTGTTGTATTTATGTGCATGTCTCCATCAGGTCAGTGTTGCGTCGTCAATGTCTTCTCCCCGAAACCTGTGTGTTTTTCTGTGTTCCCACGTTTTCTGTTGTATTCCCAGTTTAGTTCTGTTCCTTTGTGAACCTGCAATAAGCAGTGTTTTGAGTTCAGTTACTGCCTCCGTGAGTTTTGCGTTTGGGTCCTCATCTGCCTCCACACAGCGTTCATGTACAGTACGACGCGACCAGTACTGGACCCAGCAACTCACACACCCCTCCGCTGAGCTCCGGGAGGATTTGACGTAACCCGCTGAGCCCTTTCCTTCCCTTGTACAGTGCCATCCGAAGTCGTGTTGTGTGACCGGAGAGGAAGGAAACGGAACACCACAGAAGCATCAGCCGCAACATCCCAGCTGCACAGTGCACACGCGCGCCACGCAGAATAATGACCGTTCCTGAAGCCACAGCCCCAAGCCCCAAGCCACCCACGCCTCCCTCCTCCCGGCACCTTTAAGGAGCACACACCAGCCACAGGTACACATTCCAATCTTACACAATGGCCCAGCATCACAGGCCCTCTCCTGACACTGACAAAATCTCTCCTGATTTCTGTTGTTTTTCCCTCATCTCTGAGCCGCTGAGTGTGGTGAGTGTGTGTGTGTGTGTGTGTGTGTCTCTCTCTCTCTTTTACACAAAAAACACATGTCAATGCGCTTGCAGAAACTTTAATATGCAAAGCACAGGACGTCCCAGCTGGTCGCCCTCCGGTGGACCACAGATGCAATTGCAGCAGAGGGAGCCCCTCTTGTTAAATCCCAGTTGCACTGCAGACCTCACAGTGTCTGTGTGTGTGTGTGTGTGTGTGTGTGTGTGTGACTGTGTGTGTGTGTGTGTGTGTGTGTGACTGTGTGTGTGTGTGACAGACAGAGAGAGAGAGAGTGACACTTGCTGTGTATTTAAGAAACAAACGCTCAAACAAACCAAAGAGAATGACACAGGCAGAAAGACACTGTTTTATTTGTGGTAACCGATGATGCCTTTCCTCTCCCCTTGTACAGTGCATCCTGAAAAGCCTGAGTGAGTGTGTGTGTGTGTGTGTGTGTGTGTGTGTGTGTGTGTGTGTGACAGACAGAGAGAGAGAGAGAGAGAGAGAGAGAGAGAGAAATTAAAAAGCAATGAAATTCAATTTTTGCACTGCAGACCTCACAGTGTCTCTGTGTGTGTGCTTTGGTGTGTGTGTGTGTGTGTGTGTGTGTGTGTGTGTGTGTGTGTGTGTGTCTGTCTCTTACACAAAAAATACATGTGAGTGCACTTGCAACAACTTATATATTCAATGTAAAGGACTTGCCAGCTAGGCGCCCTCCTGTGGACAACAGATGCAATTGATGGTCACAAGATGATATTTCTGCGGTATAACTCCTTCAGACACTTTGTACCGCATTGAGCCAGCAGAGGGAGCACCTCTGGTTCAATCCCAGTTGCACTGCAGACCTCACAGTGTCTCTGTGTGTGTGCTTTGGAGTCTCTGTGTCTGTGTGTGAGTGAGTGTGTGTGTGTGTGTGACACAGAGAGAGAGAGAGAGAGAGAGAGAGAGAGAGAGAGAGAGAGAAAGAAAGAAATTAAAAAGCAATGAAATTCAAATTTTGCACTACAGACCTCACAGTGTCTGTCTGTGTGCTTTGGTGTGTGTGTGTGACACAGAGAGAGAGAGAGAGAGAGAGAGAGAGAGAGTGACACTTGCTGTGTATTTAAAAAACAATCGCTCAAACAAACCAAAGAGAATGACAGAGGCAGAAGGCGATTGTAGTGTTTGTGGCAACAGACTACTCCTTGCTCTCCCTTGTACATTGCATCCTGAAGCAATATGTGTGGACCAGGAGATGACACAGTGCTCCAAAGGCCTGGTTCTGCTGCCTCCTCCTCCACCCACCTGCTGCAGACGCTTATGTGTAGGGAAACTGCTACATGTTATGTCACCGATCCCTGCCAAGCTGCGTGTCTAACGACCCGGCAGGGCCTGCTGAGTACAGTGGGAGTGGAATCGGCCCGATCGGACACTCCTATCTGCCACTTTGACCTTTTTATTCCGTCAAATTTTGACCCATTTACACCAAGTCCAGAACCGTTGGTGCTATCGACATGGGGTCTTCACCAGGGCGTCCGGAGCAACCCAAAACCCCCCCGTAGACACCACTTCCATCCCTCTACGACACTTACTTTCCCAGTTATTCCATTTTATTCCGTCAAATTCTGACCCATTTACACCAAGTCCAGAACCGTTGGTGCTATCGACATGGGGTCTTCACCAGGGCGTCCGGAGCACCCCAAAACCCCCCAGTAGACACCACTTCCATCCCTCTACGACACTTACTTTCCCAGTTATTCCATTTTATTCCGTCAAGCTCTGGCTAAAACCCCTTAACCTAACAAACCCTAATCATACCTGCAGTGGGCCACTGGAGGGAGCCAGATCACCAAGCTCTGAGATTCAAATTTTGCACTGCAAACCTCACAGTGTCTGTGTGTGCTTTGGTGTGTGTGTGTGTGTGTGTGTGTGTGTGTGTGTGTGTGTGTGTGTGTGTGTGTGTGTGACTGTGTGTGTGTGTGACAGACAGAGAGAGAGAGAGTGACACTTGCTGTGTATTTAAGAAACAAACGCTCAAACAAACCAAAGAGAATGACACAGGCAGAAAGACACTGTTTTATTTGTGGTAACCGATGATGCCTTTCCTCTCCCCTTGTACAGTGCATCCTGAAAAGCCTGAGTGAGTGTGTGTGTGTGTGTGTGTGTGTGTGTGTGACAGAGAGAGAGAGAGAGAGAGAGAGAAATTAAAAAGCAATGAAATTCAATTTTTGCACTACAGACCTCACAGTGTGAGTCTGTGTGCTTTGGTGTGTGTGCTTTGGTGTGTGTGTGGGTGGGTGTGTGTGAGAGAGAGAGAGAGAGAGAGAGAGAGAGTGACACTTGCTGTGTATTTTAAAAAACAAACGCTCAAACAAACGAAAGAGAATGACAGACGCAGAAGGCGATTGTACTGTTTGTGGCAACAGACTACTCTTTGCTCTCCCCTTGTACAGTGCCTCCTGAAGGCATATGTGTGTCGACCAGCAGATGACACAGTGCTCCAAAGGCCTGGTTCTGCTGCTTCCTCCTGCACCCACCTGCTGCAAACGCTTCTGTGAAGGGAAACTGCTACATATGCGCCCGCACACGGGCAACGCAATGCCAGTGGAACCAGGCCCTCTGCACCTTCCTTTCTCCGACTGGGACCCTTTTGTCCCATCCTTTTTGGTCCGATTCGCCATATCTCCAGAACCGAAGAAGCCATCGGCGTGGCCTCTTCGCCACAGCGTCCGGCACCCACCAAAACCCCCACCTAGACACCAACATCAGCCCTCTACACCTCTTACTTTTTCAGTTATTCCACTTTTGTCCCATCCTCTCCTGGCTTTTTCCCCATAACCTATCAGTTAAACCTCATCATACCTGCAGTGGGCCACTGGAGGGAGCCAGATCACCAAGCTCTGAGATTCAAATTTTGCACTGCAAACCTCACAGTGTCTGTGTGTGCTTTGGTGTCTGTGTGTGCTTTGGTGTCTGTGTGTGCTTTGGTGTCTGTGTGTGTGTGTGTGTGTGACAGACAGAGAGAGAGAGAGAGTGACACTTGCTGTGTATTTAAGAAACAAACGCTCAAACAAACCAAAGAGAATGACACAGGCAGAAAGACACTGTTTTATTTGTGGTAACCGATGATGCCTTTCCTCTCCCCTTGTACAGTGCATCCTGAAAAGCCCGAGTGTGTGAGTGTGTGTGTGTGTGTGTGTGTGTGTGTGTGTGTGACAGACAGAGAGAGAGAGAGTGACACTTGCTGTGTATTTAAGAAACAAACGCTCAAACAAACCAAAGAGAATGACACAGGCAGAAAGACACTGTTTTATTTGTGGTAACCGATGATGCCTTTCCTCTCCCCTTGTACAGTGCATCCTGAAGTCGTGTGTGTCGACCAGGAGAGGACAGGAACAGGAACCACAGAGCATCAGCCGCACACATCCAAGCTGCACAGGGCACACGCGGCGCCACGCAGAATAAATGACGTTCCTGAGCCACAGCCCAAGCCCAGCCACCCACGCCTCCTCCTCCCGGCACCTTTAAGGAGCACACACCAGCCACAGGTACACATTCCAATCTTACACAATGGCCCAGCATCACAGGCCCTCTCCTGACACTGACAAAATCTCTCCTGATTTCTGTTGTTTTTCCCTCATCTCTGAGCCGCTGAGTGTGGTGAGTGTGTGTGTGTGTGTGTGTGTGTGTCTCTCTCTCTCTTTTACACAAAAAACACATGTCAATGCGCTTGCAGAAACTTTAATATGCAAAGCACAGGACGTCCCAGCTGGTCGCCCTCCGGTGGACCACAGATGCAATTGCAGCAGAGGGAGCCCCTCTTGTTAAATCCCAGTTGCACTGCAGACCTCACAGTGTCTGTGTGTGTGTGTGTGTGTGTGTGTGTGTGTGACTGTGTGTGTGTGTGTGTGTGTGTGTGACTGTGTGTGTGTGTGACAGACAGAGAGAGAGAGAGTGACACTTGCTGTGTATTTAAGAAACAAACGCTCAAACAAACCAAAGAGAATGACACAGGCAGAAAGACACTGTTTTATTTGTGGTAACCGATGATGCCTTTCCTCTCCCCTTGTACAGTGCATCCTGAAAAGCCTGAGTGAGTGTGTGTGTGTGTGTGTGTGTGTGTGTGTGTGTGTGTGTGACAGACAGAGAGAGAGAGAGAGAGAGAGAGAGAGAGAAATTAAAAAGCAATGAAATTCAATTTTTGCACTGCAGACCTCACAGTGTCTCTGTGTGTGTGCTTTGGTGTGTGTGTGTGTGTGTGTGTGTGTGTGTGTGTGTGTGTGTGTCTGTCTCTTACACAAAAAATACATGTGAGTGCACTTGCAACAACTTATATATTCAATGTAAAGGACTTGCCAGCTAGGCGCCCTCCTGTGGACAACAGATGCAATTGATGGTCACAAGATGATATTTCTGCGGTATAACTCCTTCAGACACTTTGTACCGCATTGAGCCAGCAGAGGGAGCACCTCTGGTTCAATCCCAGTTGCACTGCAGACCTCACAGTGTCTCTGTGTGTGTGCTTTGGAGTCTCTGTGTCTGTGTGTGAGTGAGTGTGTGTGTGTGTGTGACACAGAGAGAGAGAGAGAGAGAGAGAGAGAGAGAGAGAGAGAGAGAGAGAAAGAAAGAAATTAAAAAGCAATGAAATTCAAATTTTGCACTACAGACCTCACAGTGTCTGTCTGTGTGCTTTGGTGTGTGTGTGTGACACAGAGAGAGAGAGAGAGAGAGAGAGAGAGAGTGACACTTGCTGTGTATTTAAAAAACAATCGCTCAAACAAACCAAAGAGAATGACAGAGGCAGAAGGCGATTGTAGTGTTTGTGGCAACAGACTACTCCTTGCTCTCCCTTGTACATTGCATCCTGAAGCAATATGTGTGGACCAGGAGATGACACAGTGCTCCAAAGGCCTGGTTCTGCTGCCTCCTCCTCCACCCACCTGCTGCAGACGCTTCTGTGTAGGGAAACTGCTACATGTTATGTCACCGATCCCTGCCAAGCTGCGTGTCTAACGACCCGGCAGGGCCTGCTGAGTACAGTGGGGGTGGAATCGGCCCGATCGGACACTCCTATCTGCCACTTTGACCTTTTTATTCCGTCAAATTTTGACCCATTTACACCAAGTCCAGAACCGTTGGTGCTATCGACATGGGGTCTTCACCAGGGCGTCCGGAGCAACCCAAAACCCCCCCGTAGACACCACTTCCATCCCTCTACGACACTTACTTTCCCAGTTATTCCATTTTATTCCGTCAAATTCTGACCCATTTACACCAAGTCCAGAACCGTTGGTGCTATCGACATGGGGTCTTCACCAGGGCGTCCGGAGCACCCCAAAACCCCCCAGTAGACACCACTTCCATCCCTCTACGACACTTACTTTCCCAGTTATTCCATTTTATTCCGTCAAGCTCTGGCTAAAACCCCTTAACCTAACAAACCCTAATCATACCTGCAGTGGGCCACTGGAGGGAGCCAGATCACCAAGCTCTGAGATTCAAATTTTGCACTGCAAACCTCACAGTGTCTGTGTGTGCTTTGGTGTGTGTGTGTGTGTGTGTGTGTGTGTGTGTGTGTGTGTGTGTGTGTGTGTGACTGTGTGTGTGTGTGACAGACAGAGAGAGAGAGAGTGACACTTGCTGTGTATTTAAGAAACAAACGCTCAAACAAACCAAAGAGAATGACACAGGCAGAAAGACACTGTTTTATTTGTGGTAACCGATGATGCCTTTCCTCTCCCCTTGTACAGTGCATCCTGAAAAGCCTGAGTGAGTGTGTGTGTGTGTGTGTGTGTGTGTGTGTGTGTGTGTGTGTGTGTGTGTGTGTGTGTGACAGAGAGAGAGAGAGAGAGAGAGAGAGAAATTAAAAAGCAATGAAATTCAATTTTTGCACTACAGACCTCACAGTGTGAGTCTGTGTGCTTTGGTGTGTGTGCTTTGGTGTGTGTGTGGGTGGGTGTGTGTGAGAGAGAGAGAGAGAGAGAGAGTGACACTTGCTGTGTATTTTAAAAAACAAACGCTCAAACAAACGAAAGAGAATGACAGACGCAGAAGGCGATTGTACTGTTTGTGGCAACAGACTACTCTTTGCTCTCCCCTTGTACAGTGCCTCCTGAAGGCATATGTGTGTCGACCAGCAGATGACACAGTGCTCCAAAGGCCTGGTTCTGCTGCTTCCTCCTGCACCCACCTGCTGCAAACGCTTCTGTGAAGGGAAACTGCTACATATGCGCCCGCACACGGGCAACGCAATGCCAGTGGAACCAGGCCCTCTGCACCTTCCTTTCTCCGACTGGGACCCTTTTGTCCCATCCTTTTTGGTCCGATTCGCCATATCTCCAGAACCGAAGAAGCCATCGGCGTGGCCTCTTCGCCACAGCGTCCGGCACCCACCAAAACCCCCACCTAGACACCAACATCAGCCCTCTACACCTCTTACTTTTTCAGTTATTCCACTTTTGTCCCATCCTCTCCTGGCTTTTTCCCCATAACCTATCAGTTAAACCTCATCATACCTGCAGTGGGCCACTGGAGGGAGCCAGATCACCAAGCTCTGAGATTCAAATTTTGCACTGCAAACCTCACAGTGTCTGTGTGTGCTTTGGTGTCTGTGTGTGCTTTGGTGTCTGTGTGTGCTTTGGTGTCTGTGTGTGTGTGTGTGTGTGACAGACAGAGAGAGAGAGAGAGTGACACTTGCTGTGTATTTAAGAAACAAACGCTCAAACAAACCAAAGAGAATGACACAGGCAGAAAGACACTGTTTTATTTGTGGTAACCGATGATGCCTTTCCTCTCCCCTTGTACAGTGCATCCTGAAGAGCCCGAGTGTGTGAGTGTGTGTGTGTGTGTGTGTGTGTGTGTGTGTGTGTGTGACAGACAGAGAGAGAGAGAGTGACACTTGCTGTGTATTTAAGAAACAAACGCTCAAACAAACCAAAGAGAATGACACAGGCAGAAAGACACTGTTTTTTTGTGGTAAGCCTGATGCCTTTCCTCTCCCCTTGTACAGTGCTCCTGCAGTCTTGTTGTTGTCGACCAGGAGGGCGACAGGAACCCCCGAGCCTCAGTCCGCACACCCCCAGCTGCACAGGCACACGCGGCGCCACCCCGATACTGACGTTCCTGAGCTAATCTAGCCCCACCGATGCCCCTGCTCCTATTCTGCCACCTCCCACACTTCTTTTCAACGCATACATCCGCTCATATAACCCCGTTTTCTTTTGTTTTCTACCTTCCAGTCTCCTTCTTCCAGCTTTACTCATCACAGCGAGGCACCTCAGTGTCAGATCATTCACCGGTTGCTCTCGCTAGTAACCTTTGTGTTTTTGAGCCCTCTGATTCTGGTAATGCTCACAGTATTTTCTTTGATTTAGCTGATATGAATGTGTCACCTGCAGAGATAGCTGAACCTAGGACTGTTGCTTCACACCAGACTCATCTACATACTGCTACTAGCATTGTAGCCCCGCAGAACTGTTTTACTCAGCCTTTGGATTCTGAGGTTTCCCAGTCTGAGCTCAGCCACACACCATCAGTATCATCAGCTCTAGATGTAACAGTGCATGCTGAGAAACACATACCCCCTGAAACCGTGTGTTCTATAGCTAATGCTCCTCCTCGTGACTGTTTCATGTTCCAGCCTATTTTGTCTTTAGACATTCCTGATATTTCTCAGCCAACTCCTCAACCAGCCATTGCTTTCGCAGCTCCTCGAAGAGTTACTGAGAACGAGACCTGTGTTGCTGAGCCAGCCAACTTAACGTCTACGCCTAGCGTTCTGCCTGAGCCAGGTGACACAGAGACTATTAGCCATTCCTCTGCTATGAACAGTTTAATCTTTAAACCAGCTCTTGTATCTGTGACTCCCAGTGTTGTTCCTTCAGTTTCTCAGGCTGTGGTTTTTTCTGTGCCACAACTTGAAAGTGCTAACTCGGACGCTACCTGTGTAACCTCACCTTCTCTCGTGCCTGCTAAGCAGGAGACTGCTTCTGTTTTTCCTCGTAGACTCCTTGAAACTGTGTATTCAATGCCTGCTAAGGTTAAGAGCCGCAAGGTTTCATCTGCTATACATAGACTGGCAAAGGATTTTAGTTTGAGCACCGCAGAGCTGGTTGCACAGGTTAACTTTTCTGTTCCCCGGTCATGTCAGTTTGACTCTGTGCGCCATGCTTTTCGGCCAAGTCTCTTGGATTCTGTGTGTACCACGTCTCGGGCTACATCCTGTACGACTGTGTGTAGTGTTGTTTCACATCCAGGTTATCCAGACGCTGCTTGTGTGAGTTCTCCAGTACCTGTGACTGCTCCTAAACTCACTCTTTCTAAGACTGTTAATCATGACATGGACAACTTAAGTACAGCAGAGTTGCTAGAACCAGCCCACCATAAGTCACGGTTTGCTGAAACTGTGTTTGGCACCATTAACCTTGTTTACCCAGTGACTGTTATCGCTCCTGTGCTTCGCTCTCCACCTCCAGTTCCTGTACCCAGGGCAGCGCGGGCCCAGCTTTCCCTTGCACCCGTATCAGCTCCTCGGGTGAGGGTGGCTGAGGTCCAGCTGGTCCCTGCTTCTGTCCCCAGCCTGGCAGAGGCTCCGTTCATCCCGGCACCCGTACCTGCTCCTCGGGTGGGGTTGATGGACACCCAGCCATTGCCTGCACCTGTTCCGGTTCCCCGGGTGAGGTCAGCTGTGACCCTGCCAACTCCTGCAGCCGTCTCAGTTCCTCGGGTGGGAGCGGCAGAGGTCCAGCTAGCTCCTGCACCTACACTGGCCCCCAGGGTAAAGGCAGCCAGAGCCCAGCTCGTCCCTGCACCTGTATCTGTTCCTCGGGTGGGGATGGCTGGTGTTCGGCCAGGCCCAGCACCCGTTCCTGTTCCTCGGAGGAGAGCAGCCAAGAGCCAGTCACCTGCTCAATCACAAGTTCAACTACCTGCTGTTCCACCATCACTCCAACCACAACTACAACTTGCACTTCTGTCCATAGAGCAGTCATTAGCTCAGTTATTAGCACAGTTTCCTGTTTTCTCACCAGCTCAGTCTCTAGCACAGTTATCAGCTCCATTACCTGCTCAGTCATCCGCTCTGTTACCACCTCAGTTTCTTGCTCCATTGCCAGTTCAGTTAGCTCAGTCACCAGCCGAGTTAATAGCTCAGCAACCCATTCAGACACTGCCAACCACAGCTGGAAGCCTTTGTGAGCTTTCTCCGCCAGCTGAGGACTGCGTGGTGCTGACAAACTTTGGACAGACTGTTTGCCCTGCACAGCCCCAGCCGTTGCATCCCAAGCCGACTGCGTGCCCTGTGCAGCTACAGTTAGCGTCCGCTGAGCCAGAGGTCTCCGCACCAGCTGGCTCTGCGTCTGTTCTCGCTGGGGGTTCAGGAGAACCTCTCCAGCCGCTCCTCGTCTCCGCTGGGGGTTCAGGGGAACCTCTCCAGCCGCTCCTCGTCTCCGCTGGGGGTTCAGGGGAACCTCTCCAGCCTCTCCTCGTCTCCGCCTGGGGGTTCAGGGGAACCTCTCCAGCCTCTCCTCGTCTCCGCTGGGGGTTCAGGGGAACCTCTCCAGCCTCTCCTTGTCTCCGCTGGCGGCTCTGGTCAGCCCGGCCAGCACCTCCTCGTCTCCGCTGGCGGCTCTGGTCAGCCCGGCCAGCACCTCCTCGTCTCCGCTGGAGGGTCCGAGGGACCCGTTCAGCCATTGCCCGGTCCGGCCTCAACTTCGCCTTCAACGTCGCCCGGTCCGGCCTCCGCATCGCCTTCGCCTGGTCCAGCCTCCGCGTCGCCTTCGCCTGGTCCGGCCCCCGCATCGCCTTCGCCTGGTCCAGCCTCCGCGTCGCCTTCGCCTGCTCCGGCCCCCGCATCTGTTCCAGCTCTGTCGCCTGTGGCTTCCACGCCACCGTCTGGTCCTGCCTCGTCTGGTCCTGCCTCGTCTGGTCCTGTGCCCACCAAGCCTCAACCAGTACGCGCGACGCTTGGGAGCCGTCGCCGTCTTCCACGCGGCCGGCCTCCGGACCCGCTCTGCTGCCGCCGCCGTCTTCCACGCGGCCAGCCCCCGGAACAGCCGAACTTAACTCTTGTGCTGTCACCTCGTGAGTCGACCTTTTGGCCTCTTTGGACTTTGCCTCCCTGTTTTGAACTCTTTTTGTATATCTGTGGACTCAGTTTTGTTCTCGTGCTCCTTGTCTTTTGTTTGGTTTCGTTCCCTCCGTCCTGGTCCCCCGCCTCCCGCCCTGGGTGGGTTGTGTTCTGTTTGTCTTGTTTTGGTTCTCGGGTTTGGGCTGTCGGGAGCCAGCCCTTGGGGGGGGGGGGGGGGTGATGTCATGGTCCTGGGCCATGTTGGCCCAGTATTCTTAGTTTTTGTGTGTTTTGTATTTTGTTCCCTATTTATGCCTTGGTTCCTAGGTTATTTAGTTAAGATGTTCCTTATTTGGTTACCTCCTGTGTGTATCTGTGAGCCCTCGTCTCTCCTTGTGTTTTATTCCATGTTTTCCCCAGCCTGTTATGTCTGTGTACTTCCTGTTTTACTTTGACAGTCTCTCGTCAGTATGCGTCATGTTGTGTTCACTCCTGCTCTGTCTCATTATGATTATCTGTGTCAGCTGTGTTCCCCGTGTGCTCCCACTTCCCTCGTTAACCCTCTGTGTATTTATGTGCGTGTCTCCATCAGGTCAGTGTCGCGTCGTCATTGTCTTCTCCCCGAACCTGTGTGTCTTTCTGTGTTCCCACGGTTTTCTGTTAGTATTCCCAGTTTAGTTCTGTTCCTTTGTGAAACCTGCAATAAAGCAGTGATTTTGAGTTCAGTTACTGCCTCCGTGAGTTTTGCGTTTGGGTCCTCATCTCCCTCCACACAGCCGATTCATGACAGAAGTTGCTTGTCCATGAGTTTCTCACAAAACTGAAAAGTGTATTTGGGGATGTAATTACACCAAAGTGTCATTATTTAATCCACTATGCAAGACTGATTGAAATGTTCGGCCCTCTACGTTTGTTATGGTGTATGAGATTTGAAAGTAAGCACCAGTATTTCAAAACGTTGTCCCGCAATTGTAGAAATTTTATGAACATTGCTACAACTTTGAGCAACAGACATCAGTTCAGACAGTGCTGGGAGTTTTCTAACAAAAGTTTACTTGGGGAATTTGAAAATGTTTTTGGAAAAAGTGTGACTACACCATTTTTGTCATTACCACTGGAACTGCAACAAGCACTGACAGTCTATTGTGGCTTTTCTGAAGTTGATAGTGCTAAGAAAGCTTTCCAGCATGTGTCAGAAGTAATTGTGAACAGTGTCAAATACTGTGTAAGAGATGTGTTTGTCATTGATGCACTGCATTCAGAGAAGATTCCTCTGTTCTGGCAAATTAAGTACATATTTAATATTGACACAATGTGGATCTTTTGTGGAAAAATTCTCATTCCTCTGTTATATGACAACCATTTTCATTCATACAGTGTTAGAGTTGATAGTGAATGGACGTTGCTAAAACCTGGACAGGAAATTGATGTTGCAGCTTATGACACATACTCTGTTGATAACAGTTTGTATGTAACAGTTAAGCAATGTATTTAAGAAGGTAATAAATGTGACAAGTATTTTTGATTTTATATCTTAAATTTTTTAAAACTTGAGAGGAAAAATATAGGAAATCTGTGTGTAGATACTGAACCTTTAGAAAGACATTTTTGTACTACTTTTAAGGGTTCTTTTTTTTTTCCTTTATACTAAGGGTACAACTTTGCCCTTTAAAGTACAGGTTTGACGTGTAAAAGGTACAAATTACAGTACAAGGGTACAAATCAGTACCCACAGTTTAGGGTACAGAACGGTACCTTAGAGGGTACCACCCCAGTGACAAGCCATTGTACCCCTATAGGTGCATTTCTGTACTTTAATTTCTGAGTGTGTACACTATTATTGTGATCATTCCCAGTGTTTAGTGTTCTCTGTTCCTCCCTGATGTTTGGTCTCTGTGTTTCTTAGTTGCTCTGTCTCCCCTGTCAGCTGTATCCCCTAGTAAAATCCCCGTCTCAGTGTCACGTTTCTTGTTTTACTTTGAAGGTCTATGTCCTAGGTAAATGTATTGAGTTTTGCTTCCCTTTGGTCTCGTCGCATCTGATTTCTTCCAGCTCTCCTTCTGTGTCTCATTCCCCTTGTTATTCCCCGGTGCTTTTAAGCCCTGTGTTTCTCTGTTTCAGTGTTGTGTCCTACCTCATGCAGTGTGTTTCCTTGTGTGCCTCTTGGTGAAGTCTAGTTTATATTTTCCAGTCTAGTTTAGTCCTGTATCATTTCTGTGTGCCAGCAATAAAGCTGCATTTTGAGTTATTCCCGTGTGTTGTGAGTTCTGCATTTTGGGTCCTCTTCCTGCCTCCACGTAGCCAAATCATGACTGTAACTGCTTTATTGATTTAGAGATGCCATTAGCTCATTCTTTGATCCTGGTAGAAATGTTCACGCCACCTCTTTCTTCTTTATAATCCATCCACGTTAACATTGAACTTTGTAATCTTTTCATTCGGATATTTAAACCCTGTGCGATTTTGTACGGTATTTGAAAAAAATATGTTTTTTGAATCCCTGTATTTGATAACTGTTTATTATTTGCTTTGTAAGCTGCAGATTAAGGACCTGAAAAACACAAAGTCAAATAACAATAAAAACATACATAAAGGCAGGTCATGTACCTAAACAACAGCTTTATTTTCGGTTACCCATAATGCAGTTCAGCCATAGTTAATTTGGTGTTTTGATTAGAGTTAACAACTTACAGCATGGGAAACATAATATCAATGCAATTAATAAGTGTGATCTGAAATCAGATCAGAAAAGATCAAACATAAACCATAAACCTTTAAAGTCTATGAAAATGGCCTTTAAGTTCAGTAAACATCTTCCTCCTCAGACTCAATAGCTAGCCAAGCTGATGGGTATTGTTGTTGCAATCACATCCATCTTTTATATACAGTGTATGATTCTTCCAGTGGTAGCTAATGTGGAGCTGGTAGTGTTTAGAAAAGATAAGCTACAGAAGTTAGACAAAGCAGATTTCAGGCTTCTAAGTTTCGGTAACACGTTGCATATTCTTTACTGGCCTGACTGGTTTTTCTCTTCATGAGTTTAGTGTTGTTGCTCTACCACATGCCAACAAACCCACAGTAAAATCTCACACGCAAATGCACACATTCACAAAAACTAAAAAGAAACACCTTCATCAGGCACACCCATGAACCACTCACAAACAGTACATGCCATAATGGCACTCACCCATACTTTGGAGAAATGAGTGACAGCTGAAAGAAATAAGATTCTGGGTGTTTGAAGACGGTTAGATCTCTGCATTCCACTCGAACAATAACACACTGTACAACTGAGGCAAGACATGAGCACGTGGATGAGCTGCAGCCAGTGCGTCTGTGTGCCAGTGTTAGTTTGTGTATGTGTGTGCATGTGTAGCTGCTGCTGTATAGAACAAATCTCCAGAGGCTCCTTCTGTTACGGCCGAGAGGGCCAGGCTGTGGGTGTGGACTCAAATGCAGACACAGAGGTAGGCAAAACGGGCGTGAACACAGTGCACGCTCCTTTTCCTTTCGGAGAAGGGATTATCTTCCCCATCCTAACCCCCTAACCCTAACCCTCCCTAACACAAAAAACGAAGACAAGAAGTCACGTAAAACAGAAAGACAAGCAGAAAAAGAAAAAGACAAGAAGTCACGTAAGACAGAAAGACAAGCAGAAAAAGAAAAAGACAAGTAGTCACGTACAAGAAAGATAAGCAGAAAAAGAAAAAGACAAGAAGTCACGTACAAGAAAGAAAGATAAGCAGAAACAGAAAAAGACAAGAAGTCACGTACAAGAGAGAAAGATAAGCACAAAACAAACAGAAACCGAGTAAGATAAAACAAAGAGAATAATGTAAACAAACACACGGAAAGGATTTAAAGGAAGGGGGTGCCATAAACACAAATACAGTGAACAAAGGACGGGATGTCAAAAAAGACAGGGGGTGCCATAAAAAGATAAAGAGAAACACAGAAAAACAAGGAAAAAACAAGTGGAAAACAAAGAGAAAAATAGTAAGAAAACTAAAGATATGAAAGAAAAACAGAAAAAGAAGTGAAGAACAGTAAGACAAGGAATATAAGTCAAAGGAAAAAGGAGAAAAGAAGTAAAAGCAAAAGAATGTTTTACAAAAACTAAGAAACAATTTTTCAACTTAAAAAACCCAAGTGGGAGGAGCTAACAAAAGTATAAAAGGCCAAGGGAGGCAAACAGAAAACAGAAAGACAGACAAGACACACTAGGTCGGCCTGAAGAAGGCAAAAACATGCCGAAACGTCGCGAACGACCCAGTGATACTAAGAGTGCACTAAAACCCTAGATAAGGGCAATTTTTTGAATCAGGGCAGGGACACCACCACCCAGCCCCATTGATGGCCCGTGCATCTCAGGTCGCCAGCTTGCTGGTGGCCTGCTCTTACACAAGGCCTTCCACCTTGTTTCCCCTAACCCCCTAACCCTAATTCTATTCTTCCGATGAAAGACTATTACGTAATTATAAAATAATATGACATGTACTTAAGCTGTGTGTTTGTAAAAGGAGGAAACAAGAGGCCTGATAGTTCAACAAGTTTAACTAGTTCTACAACATTACATTTGTTGTTGAACAATGTTTATGTCTTATGATTGGTTGTATGAAAAAAAAACCAAACAAACAGAGAAAGTATAAAAAAAGGGGTGGAAAAAGCTGTCAGCACTGTTCTTTAACTGTGCTCCTGAAATAGACACCTGAAGTGCCAGAGTGAGTAACACTTTTATTTCTCTTTAATTTACTGTATGTTTAAAATGTTATGAACATAAACTTCTAGACAAGGAATTGAAGATGAAATGTTAATTATCATCAGAATTTTGAGAAAATCATGATTAAAAGTGGGTTTTCCAAAGGATATTTTGGGAATACCTGAAAATGGATAGCACATGTGTAATTATAGAAAAGGTTAAAACAGTTCTAAGGCAAATGGCTTGATTTCTTAATGATTTGCAATCAGGTTACATTTAATAAAGGATACTGTTTTGGGTAAATAAGTTGTCTTTTCTTTAAGGAAGCAGTGGACTCTCCTTCACACTGAAATTACTCTTCTAAAGAAATGGCAAATCACATCAATGTAAGTACTGAATAGAAAATTTTGTAAGGAAGTAAATGCGCTTTGTAGTTCTTGAAAATGCATCCAGATGTGATGCATGCATTTAATAACTGACTAACAAGGTAAAGCACTGTGCCTCACCTTCTGTAAAGTTCAGCTGTGAGATCACCAAGTTTGGAAAACAAATGAAAGTACTGATATTTAACACATTTGTTGCCTACAACGAAAACAGTTTTAATTGATTATTTATTAATTAATTAATACCCACACAGAATATTTCTAATCTGTAAGGTTATACCATTTCAATATACTTACTGCCCAAATCAAATATTTTTATGCACAAGCAATGATTGATTCAGCCCTATAAAGAGTGGGTGAAACATAACTACCATCAAGCTACAGATTGAAACAGTTTTCCTTGTTATAAAATTGCATTTTGTAAATTTTGTGCACACCAGCTGCTCAAAGATAGCACTAACATTTGCTAAAATCATTCATCAAATGCCATTAGCTGTCATGATCCTGGGTCCTTTTGACCCAGCGTTTTGTGTTTTCTCTTCTTGCGATTTTGGTTCTGTTCTTCCTCTGGTTAGTGTTTACTCTGTTCTGCCCATGTGTTCCTGTATCTAGTCCGCGTTTCTTAGTTTGTGTCCTTTCATGTGTAGGTTCCTGTTTTATTTTGAAGGTCTGCGTCTTATGTGAGTGTTTTCAGTTTGCCTCCCTAGTCTCGTCACGTTAATCACTTCCAGCTGTGTTCCCCACCTGTGTTCTCTGAATGTATTTTAGTTGTGTTTTCTGTCATAGTAATGGCTGGTTTGTCTGTGTTGTTTCCCCTCGGTCTCCCTGCATCTCTCCATGTGTATTTCCCCGGATCTCCCTGCATCTTCGTTTCTGGTTTGTTTTATTAGTTTTACCCAGTTTAGGTTCCAGTTTCATGTTCCCAGTGCCTTTGTTGTTTGTTTTTCCCTTCGTTAATAAACACTCACCTGCACCAGAGGTGCCACGTCCAGGTCCTAAATATTCCACACAGCTTGCCCCGGCAAACCGTGACATTAGCCTAGTATGCCAGTTTGATCAACTGCATGGGTAACTGATACACATGCAAGAAAGCAATATTTTTAGGTATTAATGTAGAAGTATTTATTTATGCATTTATTTTTGTTTTTATTTGTCTCCTCTAGTCACATTTTGGATGTTACAATGAGAGAGAAACTGATACACCTTACGAGAAACTACTAGCAAGAAGGGAAAAACGCTCGGCAAATCCAGGAAGGCTCTTTATAAGTCAAAGAAATGGTAAACCTGATAAAGTACAGTTTTATACTGAAAACTTTGAAGAAATCTTCAGCGAAATGCAGGCTATTGTCAAAATTAAGCCTGAAGAGATAATCACTCACAAATTCAAAACAGAAGACATGGGCACAGTTATGTTATATTCCAATGGAGAATGTGTAGTGCATGGCAATGAAGAACAAAGGGATCTTTTTCGAATAAATTTTGTGAATAAACAATTGCATCTAAAATGCACGAGACCGAATGATCCCTCCCTCCCCAAACTGTGATGAGGGCTTGGTTCTAATAATTGTTATTCAAAAGGATGTGCCATTAAGTATCATTAACAAGCTCCTGCCATCTTCTGAGAAACAGACAAAAACAATAGCTACAGAAATATTTGATAACCTACTCTTGTTTACTTGTTCTACCATTTGATTTGTGTCTGGCAGAGTGTGAATCAGAATTTTTTCTTGTGAACTATGCATTTTCTTCTGTTTCTTTAAATCGACAAGATGGTTTTGTGTGAATTCAAAGATTTGGTTTGCTGTGCTTTTTTTGTGAAATTTTGGGGATTGTTTTTCTTTTTGGATGGTTACTGATTGTTTCGTAAAAATTGTTCAAAATAAATTTGAGAAAATAAATAGAAAATAAAAAACTGACCTACCATGCTGAAAAGTACTTTTCTGTTCTTTTTTTTTACACTATAAATAATGCCTAAAAAAAGAGTCCATAAGTCATATTACTCTAATACAACAACAATCTTTATTTATAGAGCACATTAAAAAGCCAGGGGCATGCCAAAGTGCTTTACATAAAACAATAAAACAATAAAATGATTTACACTAAAACATCGGAGTCATATAAGTGTGGGATTATGTTCACAGGTAAAAACCACTAATAGGAATAATCTATAGCACACAGCTATAGCAAAGTAGAACTGTACCATCATACACAGTGATAGAGAACATAGACAACGCAACAATAAAATAATAAAATAATTAGCACTATAACGTCAGAGTCATATAAGTGTGAGATTATGTTCACAGGTAAAGACCACTAATAAGAATAAACTATAGCACACAGCTATAGCAGAGTAAAGCTGTACCATCAAACACAGTGATAGAAAACATTGACAGCGCAGGACAATGCAAAACAACCAGACACATTAATAGAATAACTCACTAGAAGCGAGGCGAGAATTTAACTAGTAGAAAAAGCAAGTTCAAACAGATATGTTTTAAGCCGTGATTTAAAAGATTGAATAGAATCAGACGCCCGGATGCCAATCGGGAGATTGTTCCACAGCTCAGGTGCAGCTAGAGCAAACGCTCGATCACCTCTAGACTTCAAGCGAGATCTGGGCTGAACCAACAATGACTGTGAGGAAGATCTTAAGGCCCTCGTAGGAAGATATGAATTTAAGAGTTCCTTAAGATAACTTGGCCCTGTGTTATTAGTAATTTTAAAAGTAAACAACAGAATTTTAAATTGAATACGAAATTTCACAGGCAACCAGTGCAGATCAGCAAGGACGGGAGTGATGTGAGCAAACTTCTTAGTTTTAGTTAGAATGCGTGCTGCAGCATTCTGGACTGTCTGTAATCTATGTAAAAGGGTAGAGTGGAGACCATAATAAAGTGAATTACAGTAATCTAGTCTTGACGTTACAAAGGCATGGATAAGCTTTTCCAAGTCATTGTGCGGGATGTAGTGTTTGGCCTTGGAAATAAGGCGAAGTTGGTAGAAACTAGATCTGACGACAGCAGATACTTGTTTATCAAGTTTAAATGAGCTGTCAAGTAGCACACCCTAATGCACATATTTAATATACATTGAAAAAATAAATAAATAAAAATAAATAAATAAATAGATTTTATTTGCTTTTAGCAGTATAAATTATAAGTTTAGAGTGCTGCACCTCTCTGTGAAAGCAGCCATGTGACATCAGAAAAAGGATGACCCTGAATCGGGCTGAACAGTTTTATACCCTAACAATAATACATTATTATTATCTTCTTTTGTAACCGACATGGCAGTCCTGTTGTCTCCGTTCGAGTCTCCTTCCCCCATTCACGTCCGTTCACGTCCCTCGTTATCTGCTCCTTTCCCGGAATGACAGAGACAAACACACCTCCCTGCCTAGCCTTGCTTATTTCATATTATCCTGATACTGATTCTTTTTTATTATCTAAGTTTGGGACATTCTGTTCGGACTCGCTTGGCCCAGAAAATATCCTCGTGACTGTTATTTGGTGTGATGTGTATAGTTGTGGAAAATCTAACAATGACCTGCAACACACCCAGTGAGCTTGATTTGAAGTGGGTTTAATAATTCAATTCAATTTTATTTTATTTATTTAGCGCCAAATCACAACAAAAGTCGCCTCAAGGCACTTCATAGATACAGAGAAAAACCCAACAATCGTATGACCCCCTATGAGCAAGCACTTTGGCGACAGTGGGAAGGAAAAACTCCCCTTTAACAGGAAGAAACCTCTGGCAGAACCAGGCTCAGGGAGGGACGGCCATCTGCTGCGACCAGTTGGGGTGAGAGAAGGAAGACAGGATAAAAGACATGCTGTGGAAGAGAGACAGAGGTTAATAACAGATATGATTCAATGCAGAGAGGTCTATTAACACATAGTGAGTGAGAAAGGTGACTGGAAAGGAAAAACTCAATGCATCATGGGAATCCCCCGGCAGCCTACGTCTATTGCAGCATCACTAAGGGAGGATTCAGGGTCACCTGGTCCAGCCCTAACTATATGCTTTATCAAAAAGGAAAGTTTGAAGCCTAATCTTGAAAGTAGAGATAGTGTCTGTCTCCTGAATCCAAACTGGAAGCTGGTTCCACAGAAAAGGGGCCTGAAAACTGAAGGCTCTGCCTCCCATTCTACTTTTAAATACTCTAGGAACAACAAGTAGGCCTGCAGAGCGAGAGTGAAGTGCTCTAATAGGGTGATATGGTGCTACAAGGTGGGGCCTGATTATTTAAGACCTTGTATGTGAGGAGCAGGATTTTGAATTCAATTCTGGATTTAACAGGAAGCCAATGAAGGGAAGCCAATATAGGGGAAATATGCTCTCTCTTTCTAGTCCCTGTCAGGACTCTTGCTGCAGCTTTTTGGATTAGCTGAAGGCTTTTCAGTGAGTTTTTATGACATCCTGATAATAATGAATTACAGTAGTCCAGCCTGGAAGTAATAAATGCATGAACTAGTTTTTCAGCGTCACTCTGAGACAGGATATTTCTAATTTTAGAGATGTTGCGCAAATGGAAGAAGGCAGTCTTACATATTTGTTTAATATGTGCATTGAAGGACATATCCTGGTCAAAAATGACTCCAAGGTTCCTCACAGCATTACCGGAGGCCAAGGTAATGCCATCCAGAGTAAGAATCTGCTTAGATACCATATTTCTAAGATTTTCAGGGCCGAGTACAATAACCTCAGTTTTATCTGAATTAAGAAGCAGAAAGTTAGCGGCCATCCAGGTCTTTGTCTTTAAAAGACATTCCTGCAGTTTAGCTAATTGGTGTGTGTGTTATCTGGCTTCATGGACAGATAGAGCTGGGTGTCATCTGCATAGCAGTGAAAATGTATGCTATGTCTTCTAATGATGCTGCCTAAGGGAAGCATGTATAATGTATCTACTGTACAATATAAAGCGCCTTGAGGCGACTTTTGTTGTGATTTGGCACTATATAAGTAAAATTGAATTGAATTGAAAAAAAAAAAAAAAACACTGGGTCAATGACGCCATACCATGACAGTGTTACGTTATAATATTATTTTATGCCATGTTATACCCCTAATTAAAGATTGTGAATTATTATGTAGTTTTAGTTTGCATTATTCTCCTGAATTAGAAGAAGCTGATACCTATTGCATTAGTTAAACTGATTTGTATTACATTAGACTGCTGATTTATTGTGGATGAATGATATTGTTTTATGATGTTATAAGAAATACTGTTTGCAGAGAGTCATCGCCTTATTTGTCTGATTAGAAGAGAACAGAGCATGCTGGAGTTTTCTGCCCCATCTCAGCAGGAGCAGATAAAACGGGGAGCCAAGGTCGTAGCTTAGGCGCCGTGTGAGAGAAAAGCGTGTGAATGTTTAGGCTTTTATGATAAGGTGGGAGAACCAGAGGCTATAAGAGTTTGAGCAATGCTCCACCATTTTGAGATCTGAGGCTGTCTGCATACGGTGTCCATCTCCCACGCGTGTGTTCATTAAAATCATCGTTTGACTTAACCTGGCCGGACCAGTGTTGTTATTGTGGTTTTTTCTCTTGTCTCCATCCCCAATATTTTGAACCATAACAGCTTGGGGGCTCGTCCTGTGGTATTGGGGTGGAATTTAAAGGTTTGGACGGTCCGAGGTTGTTGAACGGACAGGCACGAGCCAGTGGTCTGACGTGAGTGGGCATAAGCCGGCTTATCTAAAGGTAAGGCACTACCTGTTGAATTATTTCCAAAGTGTGCCAAATTGGACATGATTAAATTAAAAGTCTACTCACTGAAATTACTGGTAGAGGGTCTGTTTTGATTTTGATGCGGATCTGCGTGTGTTATGCAGTTAAAGTCGGTTAAGAGTATTTAATGAAGTTGAAAAAGTATGAAAGAAATGCTGGGTTAGAGTCCCAAGGAATTGAGCTAGAGCCTCAAGTAGTTTGGTAGGGAATTGGCTACTTATATTTTAGAAATTAGGCCAGAGGCTGTTCCAGAAGTAACAGATACTGGTTAATTGATTACAAAAAAGTTATCTTTCTTCGGTTGGACCCGTTATGGTAAAATTTGTCAAAATTGTGTAGGCGAAAATTTTTATAGGACGGCACCAGAAGTTGCTAAGAAGCGCATAGCCCGGAGGTTACGCTCCCTCCTGGCCGTGGACGCGCGGTCTTGACCTGTCGGCGAACAGGGTTAGTTCAGTTTGGCTTATCTGTGGGGTACAGGGCATCCTGAAATAAGCTAGGAGTTAGAGTCTCCTCACCGTTGGAAACGGTGTGATGTGCTTTTTTGGACACAGTTAAATTGAGTTAGGGATTTTAGAAATTAGGTCAGAAACGGTTCCAGAAGTAACAGATACTGTTTGATTGATTACAAAAAAGTGAGACTTTCTTCGGTGAGACCCGTTATTTTAAATTTGTCGAAATTTGTTAGGTGCTAAATCTGTCTGGCCTTGCAGTGATTGTAAATATAAGACGTCTTTGTAATATAAAATAATAGAGTTTTGTCTGAGCTTTGTGTGAGACTGTGTGTGACGTGCAGCTGCAGCGCTGCGAGCTATTTTTAGACTGTGTGTGAACATGCAAATGAGGTGGCTGCTGTGAAGCGCACAGAGGATTTTTGCTTCCTGTTTAGTGTGTTTTTGAGTTTTATAATTATGATTTGCAAATAATGATACGTGCCTGTAATAAAAACGCTGGTTTTGCTGATTATAATATTACAAATAAGGTTTTGAATGACTATGATGAATGTTTGATGTTCGGCTGGGTTTTGATATAGAAGAGATAAATTGTGCTTGATTAAGACCGGCACTTCAGTCGGCAGAGTAAGATTGTGATGAAAATGATATTAAATAAATCTCTTAGTGTGTTGATACAGGTGGCTCCGGGCCTGGACAAACTGCCCCCCACGAGCACACAAAAAGTTAAATTAACCCACCTACAAACGCACATACACGCAATGAAGAAACAGCTTACACCCATGAACACGTGAAGATTTTCCAGCAAGTTTAAAGCAGTGAAACTTAACATACACCCGCCGTTAAACAATAAAGTTATCCACTACTATCAAATAAACCCTCTGGGTTGCAGGACAACAACTTAACTTCAAAAAAAAAAAAAAAAAGACACTGGTCTGACCAACCAGTGAAGACACGACAAATTTAGTGGTTAGAAAAGTCAAATTGTGACATGTTTTCTGCTGATTGATTAATACAAGTGATTACTGAATGAAAGAAAATTCCATTTTTGAACTTTTAAACATGATCTTAAGAATTTTAACATGTACCTGTGTTGTCCTGTCAGCTTGGTGGGTTATGAGAGGATTATATGGTGAGAAAAAACAAAAAAGGGGGAGAGAAGGCTGACACAGGGCCTGGCCCCGGTGTTTCTCCCCTCTCTGAATGACACAGCCAACACAACATCATTATTTTCATTTTGTTTTGTTTTGTTTTTTCTCTTTATGTTTGATTACAGGCTGCTTTGTCGGCCCAGAAAGCCGAGGCTGACCCTGGACTCCTGCTCTCCCTCCCTACCATCTTTGCTCTCTCCTCCACCATCTTTGATGTGACCCTGACCAAATGCTATAGCAGCTGGACCCACAACAACAACTTGAAGATGTCAACAGCGCTGCAGGAAAACGATCTTATGCAGCGGAGACGGAGAGCGTTAAATCCAAGGCCCGTTTCACTACACGGGGGAGATTTCCGGACAGCTTCAGCTGACAGAGCTGTGACGAGACGCCCATTAAGCCCGGAGGAAAAGTGAGGCCGAGCAAGACAATGCTGACCTTAACCACTCTGCATCAAAGCTGTGCAGGACAGTGACGGACCAACACTGATCATCGGGCAGCAAAAAGGGCGTGCCAGAGACAGGAGGAGTAACTGAGGTCAGGAGGCACCTCAGAATGGACAAAAGCACCAGGAGAAAATAAGCTGAAGGCACAGGTGTCGGGGCTCGGCCAGGAGCTGACCTCTAAGAAGACCCGAACAGCAGAGCTGCAGAAGGCCGTGGAGCAAGGCAAGGGAAACATCAATGGACTTCAATCTGACTTGTACGGAAAAGACTCTGAGGTTTCTGCCCTCAGTAAGAGCTCAAGGCATCAGAGCAGAGACTGAGCATGGCTCAAGAGGAGCTGGCTGATAATCGAACCCATCAGGCTTGGAGTCCCAGACACAGGACTTGAAATCAGGCCGGAGCTTCCAGGAGCTAGATGAGCATTGTGATTTGTCCAGTCTGCTGTGGAGTGAACGTTTGGGGGATGGCTTCCTGTCGCCTCTGCCGCCCTCCGGTCGCTCAGCTTCCTTGGCTGCCCAGAGCCGGACTGAACGCTCGGGCCGAGACACCCCAGCAAACGTGGACTCCATTCCCCTGGAATGGGACCACGACTACGACCTGAGCCGTGGGCCTGAGAGTGCAAGCGGGGATCCCAGAGAGCACCAGAGTGAGGAGGGAGACTTCCTTCGGCGCCCTGCCTCAGGCTTGTCAGATGTAGTGATCCCAGAGAGCCCTGAGGCCTTTGTTAAACTAACAGAACAAACACTGAGGTCTTCCACTGGGGAGGGTGCTGCTGCAGACTCTCATATACACCCTCTGGATGTCAGCCGTTTCCACCTGCAACAAACGGACAGCAGCCGCACTTCTGCAAGCACAGAAACGGACTCCTCATACATGGGATATCTGTGACTGATGGGCGACTAGCAGATCCCAGCAGCTCAGAGTCCCAGACTTAAAGAGTGATTGGGCACTGGGAGCTCTGGCAGGCTCAGGACCTCTGACCTGAACAAAAATCTTGACTTGGCTGGGAGAAACAGAGGAAGAGCTGGAGCAGCAGCGTAGACTGAAGCTTGGCACGGACATCCAGACGGTTGAGCTGCGTATCAAAACCCTGACGGAGCTACAGAAGAAAAAGGGTCAAGTTAAGGAGGAGCGGAACGAGGAGAAGATGCAGGACACTGGAGAAAAGGACTGCCCCAATTGGGGCCAGAACCAGTATGGACAGAACTTTGAGCAGCAGAACCGATGGATGTAAACAGACTGAAATGGAGGAGGGCAGGATCCAAGGGCACGCTTCAGGCCGCGGTTTACCCAGAACACCACAACAGGAAAGTGATGAACACAAACACCCACACAAACACACACATCTACATGCACAGACTCAGAATGAAGAGTGATACACACACACACGCTGATGCAATGAAGAATGCTTTACTAACAAATGCTGCACACAAACATCCAAATACGGAGTCGGTTACAACAACAAGAAGCCGTTGATTGTTTATTGATTAAATGCATTTCATGTTACCCAGAGGGCATTTGTGTAGATTTAGGGGACAGGGTCTATGGCAGTTTGGTAATGAAAACAATGTGTGTGCGTGATGTCTGTTTATGGCTCAAGGCCTCCACTGAATTGTTCACTGTGCTTAACACAGCCTAACAAGGAGCAGTGGTAGAGAGTGAAAATGATGAATGAACGGTGTGAGTTTTATTCCGGAGAAAATATGAAAAGGTTGTGTTGATTTAACCCAGTTGTTTAAATTTCTGCCAAAGCAAAGCGTTTGTGTGTAACCAGTGTCCACTATTGAATCAAGTAAATCCGACATGTTTTTGTCGGTGCAAAAAAAGGAGTTTCGGTAACTGTATGCCTACACAGTATTGTGTGTGGAGTTTTGGTTGATCTTTGGGTTTTGTTTGACACTAGGTTGATTCTATCAGTGAGGTTTGGATTGTTTTCCTTCTCTAAGAGAGAGAAGGATGGTTTTATGCTTGGACATGTTTGCAATGGGCCCCAGTATTTGTTATTATATGAGTGTTTTATTGGTTACGTTTGTTTTTTGCTTTCGTTACAGTGCACTGAGATAAGAACATCTGAGAGGTATGATCCACCGGTGGTGATATTTTGGTATTTTGTGAGCTCCTGATTTAACAAATCGGCTCCTTAATCCAGGTCTGAGAGATTGAACTTTAAAGCGCTATAAAATATTCTTACTGAAAACAGTCGCAAAGTGTTTTTCTCCATGATTATAATGGGCTGGGGAGAAATTCACTTATATGGGACACTGATCGAATGAGAAGTCCTGAGCCTAAAAGGATTGCAGCGAGTCAATCCAGTCCAAAGAAAAAATAACAAACAAGGAACTGTTTCCTTTAAAATGATGACGTCATCTTGCTGGTGATGGAGGCTCGGATAGGTTGCGCGTGAGACCCCATTATCAGCAACTTGTTGTATGAATGTGTGTGGATGTATGCATGTGACTGGACTGTGATGGACTGACGACTAAAAGCTTTGACTGACCTGGTACTGAGACAAAAACGGTACTGACTTTAGGATTAGTAAATGTCCACAAACAATTCACCCAGCCTGTAAAAGAAGGGTGGATGTTTTGTCTTGCTTTGGTTTGTTTTGTAATAACAGAAGAATGACAGAGACTAAAGGGGGAGGCTGTAGCTTCACAGGAGTGTGAACTGCAGACTTAACCCTTTGGTTGCTAATTTTGAGTTACTGATGTTTGCATTAAGAAAATTGTATTTTAGTAGCTGTGTTTCGATTAATGTATCATATTATATGGTTGGGAATGTTAAATGCTAAAGTGAAGAAAAGGTTTGATTTCACTCATGACTGAACATGTTATTATTAACCATAGTGGGTTACTGTAAAGAGTCAATTAGCTTTTATAGAGGTAAAAAAAACCAAAAAACCAAAACCCTCTACCGAGGTCTATGAATAACAGGGGAATGATAGACTTGTCACACGCAAATTAGAGATATGTGATGATAAACACTGGTCCCCGCCTTTTGGGTGCTTTCTTGAAATAGTCAGCAATTTAAAAGTAAGATAGAACCGACAGGGGTGGTGCTGCACAAGAACAAGAGTAAGATAAAGTAAAATATTGTGTTTAGTTTTGAGAAGTTTAAATTAAAATGTACCATTACACTCAGAGGATCAATATGAAGTACATGACTGGTGACTGTTCTGTCTTGAGCTTTTGTTTTTACAGCACCCGCTTGACCACACCAACAGTTTCTCGCCACCGAAAAGGGGTACTTGCAAAGAATAGAGAGGAATATCATCAAAACTGGGAAAGGTAAGCCCCAAAGGGGGTGATAATGCCATAACTTTCACTTATGGTCAAATTCTCAAAATTTGACCCTGAACTTGAAAAATTCTTTAAACATTTAGAGACAAAGTGGAGGTTTAGATAAACATAATGTCACAAACCACATAAGGATGGAGCACTTGAATCGATAAGATGGTGAATTGATACGCAGTGAAATGTTGATCATGTTGATTATGTTTATTCCAGTGTGCGGAGCAAGGTTATTATTATTAAAGACAACAAATGAAATAACGAAAACTAGAAGTGGAAAAACATTTGCGCTAACGGAAATAAAACCAAAACAAAGAAGGAAAACTGATTAAAACGGTAATGAAGGTTCACAAAACTAACTAAAATCAACTGGATTTATAGCAAAATGTGTTTAGTATCATTGATGTGTGCGTGCCCTGCAATAGTTAAGTCAAGGCAGTACGTAAGTTGAGTCATCTGTGTTGCTGCTCCGTCCACGCGCAGAATCATGTCAGGAAAGTCGGGAGAAAGCGCCAGAGTCCAATTTAGGATTACTTTGAATATGACTGTTTTTTAGATATAGCAAGAGTCTTGTAGTGGAAAGAGACACAATGTCCTCCTGAGACCCAGGGAGGAAGAAAAAAGAAAAAAGGAAAAGTAGTTTCATTTTTTCTTTTTCTTTTTTCTTTTTAAGATAAATCAAGTGTTGGGACGGTAAAATAAATACATTACAAAAACAAAATTGTTTTTAACTAATTTTATTTAAATTTTACAACCTGTGCACTACAGTGCACAAGGGGAGTTAATTGATCACGAATGTGAAACTAACAACATTCAAGAGCTATTTAAGAAAATTAAATGCTCCACTGAAATTTTTGTAAGCAGGAGATTAAAACTTATTTATATAACAATATCATAAAAATGTAGATCAGGGACCAACTTAGAAGTCACTGACACTTCACTAGCTGTAAGCCATTGGTTCAGGAACAAGTGATTGCACTGGGCTTTCTATTTCACGAAAGTCAATTCATTTATGATATCTGAGGAAGTACTGTGATTTTTTATTTTTATTTGGAGACACAAAGGAACATTTGGCACTTCCCACATCTCACATATGTTTTACTGTTGCACCCAACCATTCTACAACTGAAATGCCTTGGACCGTTAACCATTTCAGGCAAGTGGAGTGAACCATATTTTGCTACACTCTCATCTGATTGGGGCTTCCTTTTCTTGATTTTCGGAGAGAACTTTTCATTACTGGTATTATTCAGGTCTTGTTCACATGTTTGTCCCTGGTTTCTCAGCCAAGAGGAGCTTGAACTCCAGATACTGTGAGTTCTGTTTGCACATTGAGATCACTGATGACTTTTAGCAATTACGTGATCTTGTAGAAACAATTAGGTGTCATGGATTCAGCTATAATTGCGACTCTTTTTTTTTTTTCTTTAGTGGAAAACATTTCTGCATTTTACCCATATTTTATTTTTAACTCAAAATCAAAATTCCAGATTCTCCTACAGGTTGGTTTTGGACCAGATAGGACGACAGTTTTCAGGGGGCCCTGTGTCTTTCTCTATTACATCTGCCACTGCATCTTGATAATCTTTGTGTGGCTCTGATAGGTTTGTAGCATAAACCTATTCGCTGGAACGTTAAGGACAATCTGCTACGCAGCAAAAAGCAAGACACAAGGCACCAAAGTTCTCTGGTTTACTCATGCATGAGGGAGACCTGGCTGGGGCCGAGTGTCGTTCCACCACTTGACCACCGTCAGACTCTCAGCCAGGTTCCCCATAGCACTCCTTTTATTGTGGTTACATGAATATGCATAAGGTCATTAACATATAACATCTTACATAGGTATACATGTGAACAAAGAATAGTGTGTGTGTGTGTGTGTGTGTGTGTGTGTGTGGTGTGTGTGTGTGTGTGTGAGGTCAAGGTGTGACCCTGTGAAGACTCCCCAAAGCTGGTGCCAGGACTTCTGAACAAAAGGCTCTTATACTTAAAGAAATATACGTGTGTTTGCTAAACGATATCAGCAAGAGAAGATACGACCTCTCCTAGGAGGTGTGATCTACGCCGGAACACTCTGTAGAGGGAGTGAACGCACTCCCCTTTCATGCTACACAGAGCTGTTACAGACCTCCTAGGATGAGACATTCTTTCAATCTACAAATGATTATACACCTCTAAGCATATATGGTTAAATATTTCTAAATACAAATGACAATAACAAAATCTAAACCCATCATCACCACCCTGTATTGTCATTTTTTAAGGCTATACGGCGTATATATATCTTCAGCTCTACACCACTTGTCAACATTTTCAGTGCAGGCTTCATTTCATACACACACATTAGCCTTAGCATCCATGTCACTCTGCTGCAACAGTATGTAATTGGTAAAGGTGTTAGCAATCATTTTATTCACCATCGATCTTACACATGGCAAAATGCAACCTGTAAACAAGCAAAGCAACGCCAATAATGTAAGAATGGGAGTCAAAAACTTTAAGAACATATTCCACCATGGTCCAGATGTCAACCAGGCTATCCAGCCTTGTGACGCGTCTCCTCCTGATGTGTGGTCCTCCACATATTTCTGCAGAGCAGTTAAGTTCTGCAGTGCCTCATAGATGTCTTCCTCCAGTCGTATATCCCATCCGGGATAAACGTACAACACGTCTCTCCAATCAGCTTACACACTCCTCCTTGTGATGCTGTTATCAAGTCCAGGGTCAGCCTGTTCTGCAGTACCATCGTTCTGATGGCCTTTTGCTCCTCCGCTAAGACTGTTCCCAGAGTCTTAGTGAGATTAATGTGTCGCAGTAAGGCATACCGGTTGATCTCCACATGATCCCGCACCTCTGCAACTCCGATGTTTGGGATCAGACTTTGGAAGAATTTAGCTCCTCCATTCCAAATGCGAAATTCTCGCGGCACTCCAGTGTCTACTGTCACTCCAAAAGAGTTTGGTGAGGCTATATTCACCTCACGCTTCCGCAGTTACTAGGGTGATGTTCAACTCTGTCCATGAAGAAGACATGATCTGATAACTTCACCAAGGCACACAATCCTCCCCATCCCTCAGGGAGTGATAGATAGGCTTTATGTCCACACAGGAAAATACCAATCAGCCAAAACTCTTGTTCCTTTACTGCTCGGCACCGTCCGTGCACATCCTGTCCACTTCTGACTCTTTGCCTTTACTGGTATTCTGTAAGCCATGTTGGACTTGCATTCAGTCCCCCTTAATGTCAAGTTCCCAGCGCACTTCGCACTGGTCACGCATTTCATACACCTGCTCTCATTCTCTGGAGGGCAGTAGGTGTATATGTGTCCACATAAATGAAGCGGCAGCTCCCCCACTGACAGTGATCCATTGTTCATCACACACAACGGCAGTTGAGCTGCGTTCAGCTTGTTCAGCAATATTATGTCTGGCAGTGGGTCTGACACTTGAGGCCAGGCCAATAAGTCAGTTTTGTCCAGAACAATTCACGCCTAGAAGTGGCGACTTACTCCAGGTGATGTTCAGAGGTGTACTATAGTTGGCCTGGGACCAGAGGACTCTGTCGCCAGGATGAGTTGCTAAGCCCAACAGACACCAACTCCTGTCCTTTGGTATGCTGTACGGCCACAGTCCAGATGTATATGCGGATAACGGCATATGAGCACACACATAGCAGTCCGTCCTGTTGTTCAAGTGAGCAGTTGTATTCATAAACTGCCACCAAAAGTTTGTAGAATAGCCATGAGGGTATTGGGTGTGGTTTCCTTGGACATACAGGGTCTCCACAGCTGACCATGATGACATCAAAGCCATTACACCCAGCAGGGTAGACAAACACTTTACCAGCCATTCTGATGAGTACCTGTGGCTCAGTTGGTTTCTTCACCGGATTGAGACGAAGGGCCCTAGAGGCTTTCCCCCCCCTTTGGTACCCGGTCTTCCTGCCCACTTACTCCGAGCTGGCCTGGATGTGTGTCACCTTTTGCAATGGCTTTGGTGTATCCAGGTGGGTCGTTCTGCAATCTTCACAGCAGTTCAAGGTTCAAGGTTCTTTATTTGTCACATGCATAGTTATACAAGTATAAACACCAGTGAAATGTAGGCTGACACGCTCCTCGACATGTGCAAAAATTGGGGGGGGGGGTGTAGAGGAAGAACATTATATATATATATATATATATATATATATATATATATACAGACATATAGTATATACACTGGGTGAATGTGCAGTAGTAGAAGCAAGCAGGTGAATTCTGTATATTAATATGAATAGACATCTGACTATTTTACAGGAGACAATATAAACATATTTAAAATTAAAGGAATTTGAAATGTACATTGTGCCTTGGTTTAGTGTCTGGAAGAGTCCTGTCTCAGTCAATTATAGATGATGTGAGAGGGCGGTGTGTGTGTTTAGGGCATGGATGGCTTGGGGATAGAAGCTCCTCTTGAGTCTCTCTGTCCTTGCCCGGAAGATGCGGAACCTTCTACCAGATTGCAGAAGTTGGAAACAGTTTTGTTGCCAGGATGGGACGGGTCCTTCAGTATCTGCGCTGCTCTAGTCCGGCATCTCCTGGTGTAGGTGTCCTGAAGCGGGGGGAGAGCAATCCTGCAGCAGCGTTCTGCTGTACGGATCACTCTCTGGAGAGCTTTTTGGTCCTTCACACAGCTGTTCCCAAACCACGATGTCATGTTCTGTGTGAGGATGCTCTCCACAGCGCCTGTATAGAAATCCTGAGGATCTTTGGAGAGACCCTGAACTTCCTCAGTTGTCGTAGGTGATACAGGCGCTGCCTAGCCTTTTTGGTCTGGACCTGAATGTGGGCAGACCATGTCAGGTCTGAGGAGATGTGGACACCAAGATACTTGAAGGACTGCACCCTCTCCACTGGAGCTCCATTGATGATGATGGGCTTGTAGTCTCTGTGCTGACCCCTTCTGAAGTCCACCACCAGCTCCTTGGTCTTGCTGACGTTCAGCTGGAGGTGGTTGTCCTGGCACCACGATGCCAGATTCTTCACTTCATCCTGTAGGCCGCCTCATCGTTGTTGGAGATGGCACCCAACACCACTGTGTCGTCAGCAAACTTCAACAATGGTGTTGGAGCCATGGGTGGCCACACAGTCTGAAGTGTAGAGGGAGTAGAGCAGTGGCGAGAGGACACATCCCTGAGGTGCTCCTGTGTTGATGGTGATGCTGTTGGAGAAGCACCTGCCCACCCTCACCACCTGAGTTCTGCCAGTGAGGAAGTCCAACACCCATGCACACAGACGGCTGTTAAGTCCCAGATCCCTCAGCTTTGTGAACAGTCTGCAGGGCACTATTGTGTTAAACGCTGAACTGTAATCAACAAACAGCATTCGCACATAGTTACCCTGTTTCTTGTCCACGTGGCTGAGAGTGGTGTGTAGGACGTGGGCGATGGCATCCTCTGTGGATCTGTTGGATCTGTAGGCGAACTGCAGCGGATCTGTGGTGTCTGGGATGGAGGAGGAGATGATGTTCTTCAGCAGCCTCTCAAACACCTTCATTACTACCGAGGTCAGTGCAAACTGGCCGGTAATCGTTCAGGGATGAGGGTTTGCTGTTCTTGGGCACAGGGATGATGGTGGATCTTTTGAAGCATGTGGGGACCACAGACTTCGCCAGGGACTCGTTGAAGATGTAAGTGAAACCACCTGCTAGCTGGTCAGCACAGCAGCGCAGCAGACGGCCGGTGATGCCGTCTGGCCCCGCCGCTTTCCTTGTGTTACACTCTCCTCAGTGCCGCTTCGGACGTCATTGCTCCGCGATGCTGGTCACCGGGCTCTCGCTGATGACGTCACTGTCCTCGGTAGTCAGGCGGTAGATAGCATTAGCCGCCTGGCTAACCTCGAAACGGGCGTAGAACCGATTCAGCTCGTTGGTGAATGCAGAGTCGGCGTTGATCGGCGCAGTGTCCCTGGCTTTGTAATCCGTAATGGTGCGTAGTCCGTGCCACATACTCCGTGTGTCGCCCTGGTGGAAGCGGGACTCCACACGTTCCCGGTACCTATTAAAATGTCATCGACATATACCAACATCTGTGAATGTGATGGAATCACAAAATCAGACAGACAATTTGTATTCTGTGTGAAAATTGTAGGACTATCAAAAAACCTTGCGGCAATCTGGTGTATGTGTATTTTTTGCCTTGATACGTGAAACCAAACCAGCCTTGTGAATTCTCATGTACTGGTATGGAAAAGAAAGCATTACTTAAATCT
Organism: Simochromis diagramma; assembly: GCF_900408965.1. Taxonomy (NCBI): domain Eukaryota; kingdom Metazoa; phylum Chordata; class Actinopteri; order Cichliformes; family Cichlidae; genus Simochromis; species Simochromis diagramma. Next base: position 619,745 of record NW_024387384.1, read on the forward strand.
ACCACAGTGAAATGTGTCATGTCTGGTTTAAGCTGATTTAATAAGGTGTGGGGGTCGGGGACGCATGGAGCTATACTCTCCACTGCCTGATTTACAGCTCTTAAATCTTGAATCATGCGCCACGACTGTGAATCAGCCTTTTTAACTGGGAAGATGGGTTGTGTTACATACTGCTTGTGGAGCTTCAACTAGTATCCCTGCTTTAATCATATCCTCTATTACTGGTTTAATGCCTTCTACTGCATCAGGTTTCAAGGGATATTGTTTCACTCTTGGCCTAAAAGACGTTTTGGGCTTTATTACTACTGGACTCGCTGTTGTTATTAACCCCACATCAGTCTTCCCAGTAGACCAGAGCTTCTCTGGGACCTGTTTAAGCTCCGGGTGATCTTTGACATCTACAACATATCATTCTGCTGTGTCATTCTCACTCCCCTTTAAATGTGTTTGTGGTGTAGTATGTGTCACCCATCCCAGCTTTTTACGAAAGATGCTGTGCTGCATGTCTGTCTCCCAACCCCCTCCAGCTTGCTGCCACATTCCAACACTCTCCCCCCTGTCTCACCAAAAATGCTAAGTCTGTCCACTCAGCTGTGCCACTCTTTGTCAGTGAAATATGTGGTGTTTGCCCTGTAAAAAGTTGTTGTGCAGCTTCAGAAAGGATCACACTACATCCAGCCATGGTTTCACCATCAGTATATATTGCTTTTATGGTGATTCTCTGTGGCCCTAATTTCAGCACTTTATCTGTGTAGGCCTCATCAGGCCAGGCATGGTCTTAAATCTCAGGTTGTGACATGCAAATCTTCTGGTGGCTGTATGTCATGGCTAGTTGTCAACATTTCCTCAGCTGCAGCTAACAGTTTACAGTTTATTTGATCAGGTCTGGAGGCCGACAGGTCAAGTGTCCAGTAATATGCAATCCCCACTGTCCTGATGAACCATTGTCTCAGCAGTTTCACCTTTTCCTTCAGCTATCATCCCAATGGATGTTGGAATTATGAAAATTCCAAGTTTCATCATCATATCTCTTCCCAAGAGGTTCACCGGACAAGTTGGGCACATTACAACTGAACTCTGAACTGCCTCTCCTGTGGTAGGATCTCTAATCCACACTGGTTTAGAGATTCTATGCTGATTTAACTGACCATTTGCAGACTTCACATAAATTATGCCATTTGAAGGATCAACTCCTGACACATGATCTTTTAAAACAGTTTTATCTGCACCTGAATCACACAGAAATTGAACAGTTTTGCCTTGCACAGTTAAGGTGCGAACTGGTTTTACTTCTTTCCCTGACAAATTTAACAATACTTCAGTCAAGTCTAGAGTTTGAAACACAGGCTGTTGTAAATTCTGGCAAAGTAAGGGATCATTTGTACATGTATGTGTGGTTAGCAGTGTCAACGGGTGCTAGTCATTTATTATATGATGGATTTTGTGAATACGGCTGTCTATACTCCTCAGGTTTGTTCTCGGGGCATTCTCTGGCAAAGTGGCCCCTCTCCCCGCATTGATAACACCTCTCATCTCTTCTACGGTTATCCTGGGGTCACCATGGGCCCCTACCTCTCCTACTCCTGCCTCTATTTTGCTCTCTTCCAGCCTGTCCCTGAAACAAAATTTCACCTGCTAAGAAAGCAGCGGCCTCAGAGTTTTGTGACTTCTTTTTTTTTATTTTTAATGACTTCCTGTGCATGGCGGGCCCAGTTCATGCATTCAACGGACCCGTCAGTGTTCTGATTGACATTTTGTTTTCTGATAAGAGCAGCAATGCGTGGATGGAAGCCATTCATCAGAGCATGTTTTAACTGCTGCTGATATGGGCTGGCCTTCTCTGCACTCTCTTCAAGGCCGCTATGTTCTTTGAAAACTTCCTCTAATCTTGCCCTGAACTCATGAACATCCTCTCCTTCTTTCTGAATGCATTGGGCAATTTTGTTGTAATCTACAGAAGCTTTAAAAGTATTTCTAAGACGCTCATAAACCCCGTCAACTTGGCCTCTTAAATTTGCATGGCCATAGGGTAGGACGGTATTACCATCCCTCCCTGTGTAGGTGCCTCGCACCCGAGCCCAGTTATATGTGAGACACTTCTTAAAGGTGGCTTCTGTTTCCTGACCGTTTAAACGGTACGAGGAGCAGAGTTGCTTGTGTCGGGCGATAAATTCATCAACATTAGTCAACGGGTTTCCTAAATCTTTACATGCCTCTGCACATTCAGATTCAGTCCATGGCCTGTAAACACAAATAACACGGCTTCGGTCATCCTCAACACCAAAATGGGGATTTGCGACCTCCACCATGGGAAAGGTATCATGGAAAGGGGAGGCAGGCATAGCAGATGCACTCGCCTCATGGCTTTTAGATTTGGATCTAGTGTTATAAGGGCTTAAATATTGTGCTGCGGCATCCCCAAACTCCCGCCGTACTCTATCCTCCTCCTCTCTCTCTCTCTTCTCCTGCTCCTGCTTTTCTTCCTCCTCTCTGGCCTCTCTCTCTCTCTCTAATGCTGCTCTACGCTGTTGGTCCTTTAAAGTCAGCACCACTGAAGTAGACCGCACCGTCTCATCTTCAGGTTTCACAGCTAATGCCTGCAAAGCTGCTCTCTTCGCATTCACTGCCTCCTGTCTTTTCTGCGCCTGCTCTAACCACAATTTAGCGGACGCCAGTTGTAACTCTCGCTCCTGTTTCAATTTCCCTGTCGCACAAGCTGCTTTCACTGTCAACTGGTCTACTAACATTTGACATTGTCCTACAACCAATTTACCTTCAAATCATATTTCTTGCGCCAATGTCCCTAAATACTTTGTGCTACCGGGAGCAAATTTCACCATAAACTTCTCATCGCCCTCTGGCACACTCTTGGTTGCTTGGGAACCCATAATAACAACAACAGCTGCTGACGTCACAGACCACGCGGTCTGCTCCGCACCCACTCACACAAACACACTCACACAACAACAACAACAACACAAAATAGGCCTACTCCGGACTTGCACCGGACCGCTCGGGACCCTGACCCAGTTGTGGGACGCTCACCCAGTCGCGCGACAAAACCCAATGAAGGGACGCTCGGGACACACACCCAGGGCGATTTCAAAACCCAATGAAGGGACGCTCGGGACACACACCCAGGGCGATTTCAAAACCCAATGAAGGGACGCTCGGGACACACACCCAGGGCGACTTCAAAACCCAATGAAGGGACGCTCGGGACACACACCCATTTCCACGGTTATAAAATCACTCTCCAACTTACTTGGTGTTGCTCATTGCGTGTAGCATCAGTCCAAATCCCGTCAATCGCCATCCATCGAGGAGAAAAAACAGACGGCTAATCCACCGGCCCGATGACGAATTCTCACGCCTCGGGACTTTGCTGCAGGACCTCTATAAGTCCTGGCTGACGTCAGTCTGTCGGCGTGTCTCTTTTCCCCTCGGTGAATGTCGACTCTAGGGATCCGGCTCTCGAAGGACCAATTAATGATAGGTTTGTAGCATAAACCTATTCGCTGGAACGTTAAGGACAATCTGCTACGCAGCAAAAAGCAAGACACAAGGCCACCAAAGTTCTCTGGTTTACTCATGCATGAGGGAGACCTGGCTGGGGCCGAGTGTCGTTCCACCACTTGACCACCGTCAGACTCTCAGCCAGGTTCCCCATAGCACTCCTTTTATTGTGGTTACATGAATATGCATAGGGTCATTAACATATAACATCTTACATAGGTATACATGTGAACAAAGAATAGTGTGTGTGTGTGTGTGTGTGTGTGTGTGTGTGTGTGTGTGGTGTGTGTGAGGTCAAGGTGTGACCCTGTGAAGACTCCCCAAAGCTGGTGCCAGGACTTCTGAACAAAAGGCTCTTATACTTAAAGAAATATACGTGTGTTTGCTAAACGATATATCAGCAAGAGAAGATACGACCTCTCCTAGGAGGTGTGATCTACGCCGGAACACTCTGTAGAGGGAGTGAACGCACTCCCCTTTCATGCTACACAGAGCTGTTACAGACCTCCTAGGATGAGACATTCTTTCAATCTACAAATGATTATACACCTCTAAGCATATATGGTTAAATATTTCTAAATACAAATGACAATAACAAAATCTAAACCCATCAGGCTCCTCCTGGGTTCTCACCCTCTCCTATCTGGCTCACATGACTCTCATCTTCTGAAAAATCTATGTTTGAATCTCGCTCAATTATTCTGTTAAGAATTCTCTCTGCCTTCGTTAAAGTGTTGTCTACTAGGAAAAAGTGAAATAAATATAAGTACAAAGTCCCGACGTGCACTAGAGTACACATTAATAAATTAGTCATGTTCTCTGTGAAAACTCAATAAGCCTAATTCTTAAAGACCCCTCAAATTATTTACTAGATGTTTATTTTTGAATAAAATAAAAATCTGAGTTTAACAAAACATTTTAAATGTAATATCATGCTTACCTTTCTTTCTTCCATAAAATGTGCTGGTGGCACGCCAGCCATTTTGAAAAGGTGGGAATTGGCAAGGCCACACCCCCACACATTTGATATAAGGTTAAAGGTACTGTTGTCCTCTCTAAGAAACATCAGGACTTAGAGGAGTGGCAAGTAGAGGATGAGAGCTATAAGCAGAAACTAAATGTGTACTGCAGTGCGCAAAAATGAATTACTGGGTCATCAGGGGTTATGAGGGACATTTATAAAACTAAAAATTCCCACAAACCTTAAAGTGCACTTGAAAAGCTCACACAAGAAGGCTAACCTAGCTTATCTTGAAGAGCTCATTAGGGGGAGCACACTCCCCCTCCTTGAAGAGCTCCCCCACTCAACCCGCATCCCCAGAAACAGCTAACCCCAGATAAGGCAGCGTGATGCATCCCGAGACAACAGGACTGGGACATCTAAATAAATGTGTGAAACAATCGCCTTCAAAAGGTCTATCATTCACTTGAACAAAATTAGGGAACACCTGGTGCAGCAAGAGTTAATAATCTTAATACCCCAAGGATAAGCAGAAGAGCATGATTGATATAATGGAACTGGGATTTGGTGACACTTAATTTTTGCAAAACAAAACTAAAACTAATAACTGGCACTAAACAAACTAAAACTGAAACTACGGATTTTCAGAAAATAAAAACTAGACTAAACTAGCAAAGAATGGGTAAAAACTGATTACAACTGGTAAAAATTGAAAATCTGGAGGCAAAACTAAGAAAAAAACATAGAAAACTAATGAAAATTGCAAAATGGTTAAAACCCTGGGGCGGAGATTGGCAGATCTGACCAGGGAATGTTATAAAATGGATTGTCAGGACAGTCAGCGTTAAAGCCACTTTCGGTCCATACTAGGATGGCATTGGACATCTTCGGGGCGGAAGAGGGTTGGTGTGACCAAGGTGTGGTTTGGCTTGTTGTATGTATATATTTGAGATCATATGGCTCGGGATGGATCAGTTACAAGGGCATGGAAGGAGGACAGACTCATTAAATGAGGAGAAGGAATTTCCTGGGATTGGAGATCCTCTGGGTGAGTGGTTGACTGAAAGCATTCATAAAATAAAAGCTATCTGTTGATATTGATTGGTAATAGATTGATTATTGGCCACATTTTACAGCTGTATTGACTTGTTGTGGACGTAGTCGACTTCAGGTTTAAGCACTCTAATCAACAGGTTGAAAATAGTGACATTAAAGGAAGAGTATGCAGCGCCACCCTGTCAGACGCCAGTGACGGTGGAGCTCACTGATGAATCAGGTGAGCTGATTCATGGCTGATTCAAACTAGATCCCCCTGCTGTGGTCAGTAAGGGGAGAACAGGGGGAAATAAAATTTAAAAGAGGCATTTATAAACGTTTATGTGCCAAGTGAAACGGGATAAAAGGGGGTGTTTTACTGTTATTTTAATATCAGCATTATTATTGTATGAGAATCATGCATCAAGCATTTGCATCGATGATCATTTATTGAAGCTTTTTGACCTTATACTAACATCTGTGTTCCTGTGATTGTTATAACCTCTGATTAATCTTCTATTTACAGGTGTTAGGGTAATGATATAATCTTCTTTGCAATTGTAACCATGATCATTTTATACATATTGCACTTGTTGCTCATTGTAGAGTTGTGCTCAAGTTAATAAGGGTTAAAAGCTACAGTCAGCGCGAATGTCTGACTGATCTATTGAGGGAAAAGGCTTCGAGCATAGAGGTCCGCACGCGCTTACATAACATTGATATCATGTTATTCTTTGTGATTTTTATTCAATTATGTCTTAAGCTAAGTTCTAAATAGTGGCAGTTGATTAAACAACATTTATTAAAATATTAAATACCTGAGTCAGAACATCACACGCAGATCAACTTATCAATCTGGGAAAACCTTGTAGCTGCCTAACCTTTTCTTTTAATGTTCTAGCTCTGTTGATTTGACACATGGGAATGTGTCAAAAAAGGGGGGGAAGTTGAGCTTTAACATCAAACAAGGATTATTTGAACATTTTTATAACTTCATTTGTGTCGTTAATAACTTAGGAATGGTAAAGCTTAAGCTAATAGTGGCCCGAGAAGTTTCCGGACTTTTGTAGAGAATCAGTGAGAAGCATAGATCATTATTTCCATGTTTAAGCATTAATCATTGAAATGAACTGAATTAATTAGACAAAATTAATAAGTTTCAGATACATCTTGCAATTGTGCTTATGATGAGTTGGCACTCGGTCTTTTGAAGGTCATAAGCTTTCAGTTCGGCGTGATGGTCCGGACTGATATATTGCAGGTATTGACTTTGAGTGCAGAGGGCTAAATGCATACACGCTTACACACACATAGGATATGATTAGAATAAGTCCCTGGGACATTCTGAATATTCTAAACCAATTCTGAATCACTAGAAGGTCAGTAGATAACAACATTAGATTATTAGGGTTAGGAGGAGAGGTGTTTTGGTTTTCTGTCTCTTACAGAGATAGGAACAGACACCAGACGAGGTCACAGATATGCGAGGATCCTTGGCAGCAGAGATAGATACGGTGACTGCCGAGACACCAACTGGGTCCAAGGGTCATGGCGTTTGGGCTCCGGGTAGTCACCTCAAAAGGATGGATCCCATAAACACAGCAATAACCATGAAGGGGTTGGCGGAAATCCGGGAACACCAGACCACAGCGAGGCTCTTGGGCAAAAAGGGGGACGCTTTCCTGATCTTTTTCTGGAGGACACACAGGACCCGAGGAAACACAGATCTTTGTTTGAAAATCGGGGCAGAATAATCCCCTGATCTGTGCCACGACTGAAGGGTTGTCTAACCCCTGAGGTTGAAGAAAGGAAGAGCAGAGGATCACCCAACTGGACGACACTGGTAGCTGCAGCAATAAAATAAAGGCTAAAAGCTCCTTGGACAGAGGTTCTAGTCTGAGTACGTTGGAAGGGTATAAGGTAGCACCAAAATAAAGCTGTGGGAGAACTGGAGAGTGTCATCTGTACCTGCTATTGTTGGAATAATAGTTTTTCTTGCATCTGAACTGCGCAAACACAGAGGTCATCTTACATATGGTTCGCCCGTCAGGGGGACAAAGGACGTGAGGAGTGAGAAGAGATGAACCCGGCCACACTGGATTATAGGGTGTTGGTGAGGTCATTATTCTAATGAGCTCATCAGGGGGAATTGTTAGATTATAATATTATTTTATGCCATGTTATACCCCTAATTAAAGATTGTGAATTATTATGTAGTTTTAGTTTGCATTATTCTCCTGAATTAGAAAGAAGCTGATAACTATTGCATTAGTTAACTGATTTGCATTACATTAGACTGCTGATTTATTGTGGATGAATGATATTGTTTTATGATGTTATACGAAAATACTGTTTGCAGAGAGTCATCACCTTATTTGTCTGATTAGAAGAGAACAGAATATACTGGAGTTTTCTGCCCCATCTCAGCAGGAGCAGATAAACAGGGAGCCAAGGTCATAGCTTAGGCGCCGTGTGAGAGAAAAGCATGTGAATGTTTAGGCTTTTATGATAAGGTGGGAGAACCAGAGGCTATAAGAGTTTGAGCAATGCTCCACCATTTTGAGATCTGAGGCTGTCTGCATACAGTTTCCATCTCCCACGCGTGTGTTCATTAAAATCATCATTTGACTTAACCCGGCCGGACCAGTGTTGTTATTGTGGTTTTTTCTCTTGTCTCCATCCCCAATATTTTGAACCATAACACTTCACATATCTCACGCCAAAACTGCTGAACTGGTGGACAGAACCAAAGAGCGTGGATGTAATTGTCCGGTGTATTTGCTAGACAGTGTGAGCAGTTGTTGGAAGGCGTATAGCCCATCTTGAACATCCTATGACCAGTATAGTGCACTCTATGTAATATTTTGTATTGTATTAATTGCAAACTGGGATTTCTGATCCATTGAAAGGTTTTTAAGCATATCTGAGACCAAAGGTTTTGGCCTAAGCTGATCGATAAATCTGCTTCCCATTTTGCAATAGGAAGGGATATTGATTCATCTATTTTAGAAAGTGTTCTGTATTTTAGACAATAATTTGGGGGGGTTTAGATGTACCACATGTAAAATGTGCCACACTTGGTGGTGTTTGTAATTCAGCTTCACTGGGATTAGATTTCTTTTTTACTATGGATTTAATTTGTTGATATTCCAAAAATCGTTTCTTGTTGATCCCATATTGTGTAACTAGTCTGTCAAACGAAATAAAGTCTGTTCCTTCCAACATATGTTCCAAGTATTTAATTCCTTTGCAACTCTAATCTGGATCAAGGCTATCTTCAATTGATAAACTGGTACACACCTCCTGGGCTTTGCCGACCAGTTTGCATTGCAATAACAGTGGCCAAAACTCCTTCGGCCAGCTTAATGTGGCGCTATACGTTCAAAAGTGTTAAAATAGAAGTCCACTTTGGCCTCACGAAATGGGGGGGACCAGTTTAACATGCTTAGTGATGTCAAAACCCATTGAGACAGCGGTGGATGTGCTAGGATAACTAGAGGCAGATGTGGAGACAGAGATGGAGGGCTTTCGCTCCAGCTCCAAAGCTCTGACACGGAGGTGTATTGCTTGCACCTCAAGCTCTTTAGCACGGGTTTCCACCTCCTATTGAACCCAGTTCCTTTATTATTCTACTGGACAGAGAATATGCAGACTCAGAGTGGTCAAAGTATTTATAATCATTTTATTCAATTATCTTCCGGAAGAGAGATCCGCACGGTGGTAATCATTTTGCAGATCTGAAGCATTGAGCCAGAGGTGTATAATATAGTCTGCTCCCTCCTCCTCATGTTATTTTGGTACTTCATTTTACAAGTCATACACAGTTTCAATCAAAACAACTTCTTTACCTCTGGCCTTACTTGAAGTGTGTGTGTGTGTTGCCTAGTTCCGCTTTTCTGTCTGCATCTGTTTCCTGTTCTTAATGTACTGCCTCTGCAGATCTGCACAAGACTTCCTGTTCTGCACAGTTCCAGTCTGGCTGAGCAATTGGTTTGCGAGTCAAAGCTGGCCTGTTATTAAAATACATAAACAAAATACAGAAAATAAGCACTAAGAAAATATATAATATTCCTTAACACTCCCTTATACGGAGGGTCAAACGGAGATCTTCCGTGGACCGCCCTGCCGGGGACTCAGCCACTTCACTTTTGTTTGTTTGTTTTTTGGAAAAACAGTCCATCCACCCACTTTTGGCTAGTTAAAAAAATTAAGAAAATTCAAACAATCCAACGAAGTCACATACTTGAGTACACGCAAATATAAATTGCACAGAACACATTTATTTTCATAATTTAGTATAATAATTATAATTTTTGATTATGTCCAACTTTAAACTATAATCTTTTTGCAAATTGCAGAGGATTTAAAAGAAAATTGGATGATTTGAGAAGGACTGAGCCAGGTCTTAAAACAAAAGCTCATAGTTAACAAAATTATTTTCTGACTTATAGTTAGAGTACAATCTAGAAAGCATAACATACCATAACATCTTGTGCAAATTTGAGCAAAAAGTGCACTAATAACTTGATTATTTGACATGAAATAAAACTGTTATTTTTTTTCTATGATAGCTGCTGTTTTAGTTAAAACAAGGGGCACTGCAATCATGTATGAGGTGAGTATAAAGTGCATGAATACTAGAATCATACAGGACTTTTCAAATGTTACTGTCATGGCTACTGAACGGACTCACGCGCAGACAGTTCTTTTCAAGGAAACAAAAGGGGATTTATTTACAATAGGGATCACCTTAGTGCAAAATATATGTACAGTGAGTTGGGAGGGGGGTCCAGGGCTCCAGGGAGAGAAAGGAGGGGGGGAATCCACACACACGCTTCCTCTTCCACTCAGTCACCGCCACCGCTCCTCCACACACACACACACTCCTCTTCAGCCGCACTCGCTCCAACACTCCACACACTGCCCCACTTGGACAGGTCCGGTGATTCGGTCCAGAAGAGGGATATTCAGGTGGTTCAATGTTCCAGCGGTGAGCTGCTCTGTGCCACTGCCTTAAATAGCAGCTGGGGAAATCAGCCAGATCAGCCGCAGGTGGACACCATCACACGGGTGCGTGGGCCAAGAGCGAGAGCCCGTAACGAGCTCCACCCAGGCAGAGAGGAGGAGGAGAGACAAAGAAAACCAAAACGAACAATAACAAAACCTGTAGCCAGCGTGGGCCAACCAGAGAGACACGGGGACCATGACAGTTACAAAGCACATTACAAAAGAAAAAACTGAAAGTATTTAATTTTACAGTTTAATAAAGTTCGGAAACTAAAGGTGCAGAAATGTAAAGTACAGTAAAGTAGTATATCAATCGAATGAACACATAAAAAATTGAGGTATAAGAAACAGCATTTTTACATTTTACGCAATGTGTGCCTGCATGCTAAGGCCAGGAACAGCTGGAAACAAAGGAAGCCCACACACATGCACGTGCAGCATTGACTTAAGTGTAAAGCACTACACTTAAGTCAATGCTGACAATACTTACAGTGGGGCAAAAAGTATTTAGTCAGCCACCGATTGTGCAAGTTCCCCCACTTAAAATGATGACAGAGGTCAGTAATATGCACCAGAGGTACACTTCAACTGTGAGAGACAGAATGTGAAAAAAAAAAATCCATGAATTCACATGGTAGGATTTGTAAAGAATTTATTCGTAAATTAGGGTGGAAAATAAGTATTTGGTCACCACAACCAAGGAACATCTCTGGCTCTCACAGACCTGTAACGTCTTCTGTAAGAAGCTTTTCTGTCCCCCACTCGTTACCTGTATGAATGGCACCTGTTTGAACTCATCATCTGTATAAAAGACACCTGTCCACAGCCTCAAACAGTCAGACTCCAAACTCCGCCATGGCCAAGACCAAAGAGCTTTCGAAGGACACCAGGAAAAGTATTGTAGACCTGCACCAGACTGGGAAGAGTGAATCTACAATAGGCAAGCAGCTTGGTGTGAAAAAATCAACTGTGGGAGCAATCATCAGAAAATGGAAGACATACAAGACCACTGATAATCTCCCTCGATCTGGGGCTCCACGCAAGATCTCATCCCGTGGGGTCAAAATGATCATGAGAACGGTGAGCAAAGATCCCAGAACCACACGGGGGGACCTGGTGAATGACCTGCAGAGAGCTGGGACCAAAGTAACAAAGGTCACCATCAGTAACACACTACAACGGCAGGGAATCAAATCCCGCAGTGCCAGACGTGTTCCGCTGCTGAAGCCAGTGCATGTCCAGGCCCGTCTGAAGTTTGCCAGAGAGCACATGGATGATACAGCAGAGGATTGGGAGAATGTCATGTGGTCAGATGAAACCAAAGTAGAACGTTTTGGTAAAACTCAACTCGTCGTGTTTGGAGGAAGAAGAATACTGAGTTGCATCCCAAGAACACCATACCAACTGTGAGCATGGGGGTGGAAACATCATGCTATGGGGCCTTTTTCTGCCAAGGGGACAGGACGACTGATCCGTGTTAAGGACAGAATGAATGGGGCCATGTATCGTGAGACTTTGAGCCAAAACCTCCTTCCATCAGTGAAACTTTGAAGATGAAACGAGGCTGGGTCTTCCAACATGACAATGATCCAAAACACACCGCCCGGGCAACAACGGAGTGGCTCCGTAAGAAGCATTTGAAAGTCCTGGAGTGGCCTAGCCAGTCTCCAGACCTCAACCCCATAGAAAATCTGTGGCGGGAGTTGAAAGTCCGTGTTGCTCGGCGACAGCCCCAAAACATCACTGCTCTCGAGAAGATCTGTATGGAGGAATGGGCCAAAATACCAGCTACTGTGTGTGCAAACCTGGTAAAGACCTATAGTAAACGTTCGACCTCTGTTATTGCCAACAAAGGTTATGTTACAAAGTATTGAGTTGTATTTTTGTTATTGACCAATACTTATTTTCCACCCTGATTTACGAATAAATTCTTTACAAATCCTACCATGTGGATTCATGGATTTTTTTTTCACATTCTGTCTCTCACAGTTGAAGTGTACCTCTGGTGCAAATTACTGACCTCTGTCATCATTTAGGTGGGGGAACTTGCACAATCGGTGGTTGACTAAATACTTTTTTGCCCCACTGTACTGCCACAAATGCAACATGTCTTTTTTGCAAATGTAAAGCATGAGATATGTCCTGATCTTTAAAGCACCAAGACTTTTCATTGTCACCAAAACCATAGTCAGAAGAAGAATAAGAGGAAAGGTCGGGCACCCTGTTGATAGTTTTATATGCCCCTGCAATATCTGCAAAAAAATACTCAACCTCCCAATAATGGCGACCTGTCAGACCTTCTTCACACAAAACCTGATCTTCATGAAATCTTTCCAGGATATGGTTGGTTCTCTGGAACAGCCTCTGCCTTTCCGTTCTCCTCGGTTAAATGAATGCTCACAGATGCTGTGTTTCGGTCAAGTGTCAGGTCACAGGCATCTGTAATCAGTGCAGGAAAAACAGGGAATCATTTGTAACAGTATTATCATGTCAGTGTGGTTTCTGTCTGAGTTTATATTAGCTAAGTTCTGTTCTGTTTCATCATCATTACTGAGTTATTATGGGCTCATCTCTAAATATTCAGGGTTTTCTGCAGGTCTTCTCTCCTGCAGTATTTCTTTGTCTTGCCATCCCTTCACCTTGCTTGTGGAACACACCTGATGAACCACACAGCACTCCTTTGGTTTTTGATTACTTTCCATGCTGCAATTTTATCTCTTAGGTTCAGCAGAAGACTCTCTTGTCTGTGCTGTACTTAGTTTGTTGACAGAAGGACTGGACAGCTACTCTGTCACCATATGTCCTTATGTATTTTGCCATTTGTCCATCAGTCATGACGGACAGCACTGTCTTATCCACCTGCAGACATAAACATTAGAGAAATGCTATTAATATACTTTTATTCTAGGAAGCCACACTAGCACACATGGAATACTAACTGTATTAGAAATAGAGTTCTTAATCACTGTTCATGATCATTATCAAAAGTTACTCTGTCAACTTGTGTCTTATTACTTTACTGTTGCTGTGTTAGTATTAGTATAGTAATAGTAGTAGATATTTATATACTATGTTACTAAAAAATATTTTGCTAGTAAGGTATAAGTAAGGTAAGTTCCACCAAGTTTTGTGCCATGGTGTCCATGTTACCATGGTAATGGCACAGCCGGATAACAACATCCAAATTCATGGGCTGCAACCTCCTGAGGACGCTTTTGTAGACCGATTACGTCACAGTGATGCGCCGAAGGCTATCCAAATTCGTAGACTCCTTTTTTTTTTTTTTTGCACAGAAATGTACAACAATTATGGCAATCTCTACAAAGATTCTGTTTTAAATTCGTAGACTCCTCCGAATGCAGCGGACAAATGCGTCCTCCTTTTCACCGAATTTTTTTTTTTTTTTAATTATTAAACTTTATTAAGAAACAGTATACAGAACATGTATACAACCAGAA
>NW_024387385.1:0-105268 GCF_900408965.1 Simochromis diagramma
CCCACACCTCTGAGTTATGCTGGAGAACTGTGGGACCACCCTCTGCAACCACACTCATATATTGTGGCTCTGCCTTAAACTCTGTGTTTATCTGGAGGCAGTATTTGATGCTCTCAAAGACATTTTCCAAGGTAAATATTCACTAAGGTCCTACACGTAGCAGTGTGGGAAGGATTGCAGAACATATTGACTGCAAAGCCAAAACTTACCTGCTAAATATATGACTCACTGCGCCCTAAAATTGCCATAACTATCAGATGGTTAAAACCAGATATAATCTATGGATCCAGAGAGTGTCTGTCTGATGGAACAAATTACATACTCAGACTACAGAAACAAGTCTTTGAGAAACGGTGGGACCCATGTTACCTTTACTATTACAATGAAGAACACCACCTAGTTTGTGAGCTCTCTCTCTCTCCACACACACACACACCCACAGACACACACACGCGCACACACACACACACACACACACACACACGTTATGCCAGTTTCAGCTGAAACTTGTTTCAAAACCATATTCCTGGGTTTTTAGTTCCCATTTATGAGGTTCAAGAAGAAACATAAAAGACAGATCTGAATGTTTGAAATGTTTTGGAAAGTTTCTGTAAAGATGAGATGAAAACAATACTCAAAGGTAAATTATAATTGGTTTATTATTTCAGCTAAGGAATACCAACAAGCAAGTAAAGGAAGAAACAAGGTAAAATGAGTATATATGAAAAAGTTAAAACAAGTAAATGAAGAAACAAGGTAAAATGAAGTAATAATGAAAAGTTAAACACGTAAAAGAAGAAACAATGGTAAAAGAAGTAATAATGAAAAAGTTAAACAAGTAAATGCAGAAACAAGGCAAAATGACGTAATAATGAAAGAAGTTAAACAAGTAAATGAAGAAACAAAGGTAAAATGAATTAATATGAAATTAAACACAGTAACTGAAGAAACAAGGTAACTGACGTAATCAATAAGAGTAAACATAAATGAAGAACAAGGTAAAGAAAAGTAATAATGAAAGAAGTTCACAAGTAAATGAAGAAACAGGTAAATGAAGTAATAAGAAAGAAGTTAAACAAGTAATGAAGAAACAAGGTAAATGAAGTAATAATGAAACGTTAAACCAGTAAATGAAGCAACAAGGTAAATGAAGAAATGCAGAGTTAAACAAGTAAATGAAGAAACAAGGTAAAATGAAGTAATAATGCAAAAAGTTAAACAAGTAATGAAGAACAAGTGAAATGAAGTAATACTGAAAGAAGTTAAACAAGTAAATGAAGAAACAAGGTGAAATGAAGTAATAATGAAGAGTTAACAAGTAAATGAAGAACAAGCGAAATGAAGTTAATGACAAGAAGTTAAAAAGTAACAATGAAGAAACAGCGCTAAAATGACTAGATACTGAAAAGTTAAACAAGTAAATGAAGAAACAAGGTAAAATGAAGTAATAATGAAAGAAGTTAAACAAGTAAATGAAGAAACAAGGTAAAATGAAGTAATAATGAAAGAAGTTAAACAAGTAAATGAAGAAACAAGGTGAAATGAAGTAATAATGAAAGAAGTTAAACAAGTAAATGAAGAAACAAGGTAAAATGAAGTAATAATGAAAGAAGTTAAACAAGTAAATGAAGAAACAAGGTAAAATGAAGTAATAATGAAAGAAGTTAAACAAGTAAATGAAGAAACAAGGTAAAATGAAGTAATAATGAAAGGAGTTAAACAAGTAAATGAAGAAACAAGGTAAAATGAAGTAATAATGAAAGAAGTTAAACAAGTAAATGAAGAAAAAAGGCAGAGGAGAGAAAACCCCAACAATCCCCTCTGAGCAAGCACTTGGCGACAGTGGGGAGGAAAAACTGCCTTTAAACGGGCAGAAACCTCCGGCAGAACCAGGCTCAGGAGGGGACAGTCAACTGCCGGGACTGGTTGGGGGGGTTAACAGAGGTGGAGCAAGACGAGGCTACATCAGGTGAGGAAGCAGTAGTGTCTCTCCTCTGGAACAAGTGGAACCATTTTTTCTTTTTTTTCATGCACTTTTCCACGAGCGCTTTTTTCTCCAGGATGAGATTTCTCAGCTCGTCGATGGTTTCTGCGTTTTTTTTCTTCAAGTTTCTCACATCTTTGTTCCATCTCTTCCAATGTTGCTTCTAGTTCTTCAAGCTTGTCTTTGAGTTGTTTGGATGTTGCCTCCTGTATCAGCTTGTCCTTGTGCATGTCTGCATTTCTCTGTTGGACCTCTTTGTGCTTGTCTTCTAACTGCTTCTTTCTTTTCTTGATTTCTTGATTTTTGTCTCCATGTATTTTGTCTTCTTGTTGTTTTTGTGACTGCATTTGAGTGTGTTCACTCTTCAAGTTATTGAATTCCACCAAACGCCCCTTAACGAGCTCGGAGTTGTTTCTCGCTATCTGATCGATCCTTTTCTGCATCTGCGAACACCGTTTCTCCAGTTTGTCCCTTTCTTCTTCCACTTTAGTTGCTTTGTCCTCCAGCTGATTACAAAACTCTTGCAGTTTTAGATTTTTAGACTCAAAGTCCTGGACGATGCGTTTTCCTTCTTTCAGTCTTTCCTGCTGTTGCTCTTTCTGTTGAAGAAGGTCTTTATTTTGGCGCAGTGTTTCATCCAGGCTTTCTTTCAGCATGCGGTATTTTTCCTGCATGCTCTTCAGTTCGTGCTGCATGTCTTGTTGCTTTTTGTCCTGCTCTTCCTTCTGTTGGAGGAATTTATTCTTTTCTTCCACAGCTTCATGGAGCTGTCTTTGGAGGAGCCGATTTTTTCGGTCCATGTATTGGAGATCCCGTTGTATCTTATCAGTCATCGTGTTCTTGTCTTGGAGCTGGTTGGTCATTTCTTTTAGTTCTGCACTCTTTTGCCTGTTTTCTTTAATGAGGTGCACAATCTGCTCTCGGGCCTGAGCAAACTTGATTCCCCAGCCCTCATTAATAATGTTTATGTCCGGCTGGCGCTGTTGTCTTTCTTCCAGCTCTTTATTTTGGGCTTCCATTCGTCTACACTTGTCCTCCAGTTGACGTTTTTCTTCTTCAATTTGTTGCATTTTTTTCTGGAGAAGGTAGTTTTCCTTCCTACTCTCCTCTAATGCCCTTTGGGAGGATGAGACGCCATTTGGGGAAATTGGCCGGCCACTCCAGGAAGGAGAGGCGGCGTAATCTTCTTGAATTGGTTGTTTTTTTCTTGGAAACATGTTGGAGTTTCTATACGATGACTTTGAAGAGCTTTCCAAATGTTTCTGTGGTGAACGTTTTGTAGGCTGCAAACACAGATGCTGCTGAAACGAACTAAAACTTGCTGTTTCTCACCCCTACTTAAGGAAAAACATCAAAGGACTTAAGATTCTATGAAGTTCTATGACATCATCACTCCCTAAGCCAATGAGATTGTCACAAGACGTTTTGGAATGGGGTGGGTTTTTTTTAACTGTTTTCAAACTTAACTTAAAATTTCAGTGTTTCCTGGTTGTGGACTATTGGTTAGTCCAGCCGATGAAGAAATTAATTGTCACAAACATCCCTAATATTACATAACAGACGACAGAAAACAAGACAGTTTTTTTTTCTAATAGAGGTATAATAAAAGTTTTTTTTAATTATCCTACTTTTTATAAAAGAGAACATTTATTAAAGAGTATGTATTTAATTAAAAAACTCTGTTCATCTAAAGCAGGGGTCAGCAACCTTTAAGACCCAAAGAGCCATAATTGGCCTATCTGGGGTTGAAAGGCTCGATAAATGCACGGCGTTTCGCCGGGTACACCGGCTTCCACGAGTGTGATGCTTATTTTGAGCGATGAAAAAATAACAAAATATAATGTTATTTGTATATTGCAAAATCACAATAATCTTCCAATTTAGAACTACAAGTAAAAAAAAAATCGAGAAGAAAAACGAAAGAAAATAGAGTATCGCTATTTACCGTCAACTAACAGAGTTCTGTCATGTTCTCGTGACAAAGTGCCAAACTGGCCTCAGTCTTGTTTTTCTTTCTTTCATCTTCTCTTTTTTTGTTGTTTTGTTTGAAGCATTTGTTTAATTGTTGTTTTTTATTGTGTGGAAAGAATTTTTCTGAAAATATAGATATAGAGAAATGATATTATATATAGTTCTATATAAAATGTGTACAAAGGAGAAAGTATATAAAAGGGTTTTCTCAGTGGGGGATCTATGCATGAATTATTTTTAAAGACGCGGGGAAAAGGACACTGTACCTGTCGATGCACGTTTCCCAAGACTAAACGAGTCATATCGCTCCATGTTTGCTACTTTTGGTTTTTGGTTTTCTCCCGCAGAGTAAGAGCATCGCAGGAGCTCCTGAAGTCAAACGACGCCTCCCAGCACTCATTTATTAAAACGGAGTCGATGCCAAAAGTCTTAAACGTTAGAATCAAAGCAACAGCTGTGAACTCAGTCATGGTGTCATGTGCAGCCTTCATCTTACTGTCACTACTTTTTCATTTTAGGGTACGTGAGGTAAAGCGTCCGTCGATGTAGCTTGATTGTACAAATTATTTTTCTACGTTATTAACAAAACAGAGCAGAGACTGATGCTGCTCCTGTCTGACCCCCTTATGTCTGGCACGTGTGTGTGTGTGTGTGTGTGTGTGTGTGTGGGAGCGGCAGTCGCTGTGTGAGTGTGATATCACATCTGCATCACTCAAGCGTAGGCGGGCCCGTGTCAGACAACAATAAACAAAAAAGCAGAAAAAGGCCAACAGTAAAAACTCAGACTCCAGCATGAGCTCCTTCCTGCTGCTTAACCAATCACCTTCCTCCATATCATCACTGCTCCCTCCCTCCTCCTCTCTCCATCCTACACCACCTTTGTTATTTAACACCGACCCCCCCCCCCCAATCTGATAATCAGACAAATTCCCAAACACCTGACTTCACTGTGTCGACACCGTTCCTGACTATTTCTGACCTCAGGTCAGCTCTGCTATTATCCTCACATTAAGGGTTCGTTCACCTGCCTGCAGATGATCTGTGAGCTCGTCGGTTGTAAATTAAACTGGGACCTTTAGTCATTACTTACATATATATGTTGTTGTGAAATGAAAAATCAAGTTCATAAATACTGTTAGACTTCCTAATTAAAATTTTTATTTTATTGAGCTCGGGTGACACATAAATTATGCCTCTTTACTCAATATATAATCGTGATTTGTCTGAATTTAAAATCTTCTTTTAATCAAAAAACAATATAATTTTAAGTTCTGTCGATGTAAAATACAACTTGATGACGTGTAAATGTAACCCAGTGTTAATTTGGTTATCTGATATTGTGTGATATTCAGTATATATGTATATATCTATATTGGGTGTTATAAAATGTTCTTCAATGATTTTGAGTTGTTTTTTGTTTTTTTTATTGCTATTGGTTTGCGGCTGCTTTACGACAGTCGACTGTGGTAGTACATCCTAGCGGGAGGGGCTATGAGCTCACGTGGCTTGTAGCTGTGCCAGAGAGCAAGCTTGGGTGAGCTAGCGGGGAATATCTCCTTCTGCAGTAGCCTTAAAAAAGACTATTGTTCGTTCTCCTGCCAGACGCCTCGCTGCTGTGCTGCCTTACTGCTGTGCTGTCTCGCTGGTGCCATTAAAGGACAAGCGGCTGCCATCCATTCATCCATCCGGACCTTGATTATTTGGACCGAAGTACTCACACACACGCCCGCACTCAGTGCCATACAGTCTCTTTATTTTGCTGGCCAGCTAACATCATTGTTTTTTTTTCTTTTTGCATTCACAAAGACTATCCAAAGACATTTTGGTTATTGTCAAATAGACACTCTCTGATTACGGACTGAGGAGGTTGTGGTGTTACAACCCCAGGACTGAGAAAAAGGACTCTTTACATAATATATTCATTTGTCTCCTGGTTAGGAGAAGTGACTATTGATGGAAAGATTTTTCTTCTTCTTGTCTTTATTTACATTGTATCCCAGAGAAGTTTTAAGTTGTTCAGGTTGAAACATTTGCACTTAGAGTCTGTTAAGTTTCCTTTGATGTATCAGTGTCAAGCTGATGTTTAAGAGGGTATGTTAAGGACAGATGTGCTCCAGTCCATCCAATCCTTTAAAGTGCTGGACACCGATGGTAAATTGCCATCAGACCCTAAATAAATTGTCCTCTGTTGTTATCCATATTGCTTCACTCATTCTTTGGTGAGTAGACGTATTGGTTACATAAACAGCTCACAGTTCCCTTCTTCTACTCAAGCGGACATATTCAACAGCACGTGTTCAAGGTTTATCAAGAGCTGTGTTCGTCGCGAACGGTGAGTAATTTTATGCGAAATTACACATATTTGCAGTCGCTCTGGATTTTGTTAGTTTACTTTAAAACAACGACGTAACTAGGGTTGCCAACCGTCCCTTAAAAAA
This sequence comes from Simochromis diagramma, assembly GCF_900408965.1. Classification (NCBI taxonomy): domain Eukaryota; kingdom Metazoa; phylum Chordata; class Actinopteri; order Cichliformes; family Cichlidae; genus Simochromis; species Simochromis diagramma. The sequence continues at coordinate 6,394 of NW_024387385.1, forward strand.
CGGAATCGTCCCGTATTTAGAAACAAAAGTACATGTTCCGTATTGAGCTAATAAGGGACGCACTTTGTCCCGTAATACAGTGAGAATCAAAAGTAGTCTATAAATGTTTATGGAATTAACGCTTTGTTTGAAAACATAATTCCCAGCCCCTCTCCTGCTTTGTGACCAATGAGCTGACAGCACACTTATGACAATTCGAGTATGACAATTCAGATTACCGCTCATCTCATTGGTCGAGGAAAAGTCGCTTGCGGAGAAAATACCGGAAGACAACAGATGACCACAAAAAGAAGCATGGCCAACAGGGAAACAAACGCCGACACTGCGGTGCAAGTCTCGGACGACAGTACACCTAATGCTGGGGAAACACTGTGCGATTTTTGGCCCATTTTGAGCCGATTTTTGAGTCGTGCGACCGATTTGGCGATCGGCCCGAGTTTGGCCTTCATCGTGCGTCGTGCATCGTGTAGTATACGTGGGGTAACGAGAAGCGATTAACACCTCACGACCAGGGCCCTATTTCAGGAAGCCGGTTTAGAAAACTCAGAGTGAAAAACGATACACAGGGTTGAGTAACCCCGAACTGTCCAACTCGGAATATTCGGGTTCAGAAAGGCTGATAACAAGTAGTTCAGTCAACGCGGAGTTGCTTTAACCCCAAGTTAAGCGCGCGCACGAGGATACATAAAGCCCTGATTAGTGGAGCACAGATTAAGCGAGTCACCATGGAGACGGAGGGAAAGAAGGCGCGGTCAATGTATTTTACAGCGCTTGAGGCCGAAATTCTTATGGCAGCATATGCCGATAACATGCAAATTCCGCGGAAAAAAAGTAACACAGCCTCAGCTGCGAAAGAAAGGGAGCATGCATGGCAAAACAAAGCCGACAGAGTCAATGCGTGAGTGTTAATTTAAACATTGATCTAGGGATTTCCACCCATTTAACACGTTATTTTATTATATTTTATTTTATTTTTTATTTTATACATTTGATTTTGTGATGTGATTTGAGCGCAGGTGCAACCCAACAGGCCCCAAACGTTCCTGGCAGCAAGTAAAAATGAAATATAAAAATATAGTCCAAACAGGTAAGGTGTAATTGTATTATGAGCCATAGTGCTTGGTCTGTTTGTCCGATGTAAATCAATTGCAGTTAGAGGCTACATTAATTTCCCCTCTGTAAGCACTTATTGAAATTATCTGAGCACATTACAAGTACATATTTGCTTACTCTGTATGCTCAAATGTGACCCGTTATAGCCAACAGAAAAAAAAGCGGAGGCCCGAAAAACAGGTGGGGGTCCTCCACCACCACCACTCACAGAGGCTGAGCAGTTGGCTTCCACATTTGTGATAATGTTGGCAGCATCACATATGATCTTCACAGTGCAGAGAACACAAATTAGCATCCATTACTATAATGAAATAATTTGTTAGTTTGAAATGCTACAGGGAACTATGTACCTGTACATTAATGCTGTGGAAAGACTTCCTGTTCACATAGTCTCCTTCATTTACTGAAGGAGCAATGATTGGAATGTGAGTGCCATCTATACAGCCAATCACGCCTGGGAACCGTGAGAATAAATGTAAAATTTAAGTAGTAGTTCAAGTATCACCACATCATGAATTAAGTTTTGTTCATCCTGATACCTGCAATTTTGTGGAATCCCTCTTTGATAAATCTTGTGGGTCTATGACCGGGGAACACCACAGACGAGTACAGGAGACGTTTCAGTGCAACTGTAACATTCCTGACTGCCCGACAGACGGTAGCCTTGGAAACGTGCTCAGCGTCACCAATATTATACAGAAAGCTCCCGTTTGCAAAAAACCGAAGTGCAATACAAATAATATGTAATGAACTGAGAGGATGTCCGCGATGTGTCACATGAGCAATATTAGGCCTGAGGATGTTATTCAAATAAATTATAGATTGTGCTGAAAAACGGTAACGTTCACACAGGAAATCATCAGGAAATGATAAAATGTCCGAACGCGCTCTAATCACTCTCTCCCGGCGGAGAGCTCTGCGGAGAATTTGGGCTTCAACATCTACTGGCTCTTCAAGGAAGGGGCACGCCATGTCTGACACTTCCTACAGTCAGGTTTCCGACAAAGAGGCGGAGAACGTCAGGGTTAGTTGAAGTAAACCTGCTAGGGGGCAGGTTAGCTTCACGGAGTGTGTCGTCATAGTAACTCACTCAGAATTAATCTAAACTCGCTTTGTGAAACCGAAAACCCAGAGTTTTCGTTAACTCAGGGTATACTTACTCAGAGTTTGCACTAAACCGGCTTCCTGAAATAGGGCCCAGCTCCCGATCATCAATCGCTTGGTCGTGAGGATTTCAAACCTGTTTGAAATCCTCGCGACCGTCGTGAGGGTGTCACCGTAGTTTTTCACACTGCAAACGCGCAAACACAAATGTCAGCGAAAAAGATGGTGCAGCACGGCTGTGCAGCGTGTGATCTGGACACAAGCGATGGAGGCACAACTTGTAGAACTTTGGAAAGCTCATCCGAGTCTTTTCGATGTGGCCTCACAAAATTATCACGACCACAACAACCGTGAAAATAGTTGGATCTACATTGCTGCTCAATCACAGCTGCCTGCACTATATGTGCACAGTTACAAGAATATTTTTCGTTCTATTGCTTTCTATTAATTTATATAATTTTAAGTTAAGCAGGACAGAGTTCTTTTAAAGAAAGATTTACTTATATTCTCAAAAGTTAAGCATGACAGGCTTCTGTTTAAGAAAGAGACCTGTTTTATTGTGTTAATGTTGTCATTTTGAGCTAAAAATAAATGGCTAAATGATCATTTGTTTCCCATATGGTCATATCACAAAGAATATGCATCTCCTTAAATCAAATTCAAGTCAAATGGTTAAAAAATAATTTCACACACACAAAAAAAGAGCTACCACACTGGGAAGGGTGAAGACAACTGGGTTGCCCGGCCCTGGCCACGAGGTGTCCCTTATTTATTTTTCAGGGAGTTGGCAACCCTAGACGTAACATACATAACATACATCTTAGCTTGCCCCGGCATTTGTGTGTTTTAATATACACACAGCAGCTAATTCCGCGATAGCATAAATTGTTGGACTCTTTTTGGAAAATTTAACACTGACGTTACTCTAATGCAGACCACTGTAATTGTCTTATAATTTTTAAAAGATAGCGACATTGTTAGCCCCGGCGCAAACTACTATGCTAACGTAGCTTGTGTATTTTGTGAAACAGAAGAGGAGGATTTGGACCATCTATTCTTTTTGTGCAATTTTATACAAATATTTTGGTTGGATTTTCATACCTGGCTTTATTCCAGTGGGATTCAAATTACCCCATTTACATTAAATATGATAATGTTTGGAGTGTTTTTGAAAGAAAAGAAAGCTAATTATGGTGTTAATGTGTTATTAATCTTGTGCAAGCTTTTTATACATACATGTCGCTTTTTTAAGACTAAACCAACACTAACTTACTGGAAAAACGACTTAAACCTGTTGGTTAAATCTTTGACCTTAGTTAAAAAGAAAAAGGCTGCTTTTTTTGTTTCCTTTATGAAAATTTTGATTTAGTGAGTTAATAATTTGTTAAATTATGTGACCCCATCTTTATATTTTATTTTCACTATATTTGAAAGTTGCTAATATGTAAGAAATGTCTATTTTCTAAATCTGTAATATATGGTGCATTTTGTTTGTATGTTTATATTACTAATAAAAAAAAATAAAAAAGTAAAAAAACTATGCTAACGTAGCTAGCCAAGCTAAGTTGTGTTCACTGTGATTTTATTTTTGAAATGTGAAATTTATTTTTTGAAGGGAAGCATTTTATGTTAGTAATTGTTAAGAAACGCTTCTAAATTTTCATAACGTTACGGGGTGAAGTTCAACCCCATTGGCTTCTGCGCAGGAAGTGCAGTCGCCATTAGTCCGGTGTGTCTGTTGACCGCTAAGAGCGGTTCTTCACCGGCTGCTCGGCCTATTTTCACAGGTAAAAGACCAGACTTAAGTGCACTGTGCCGCATATGGTAGGGTAGTTAGCTGTCCCTAATTTTTGGGGACTTTCCGTGTTTTGTAGAGACGTAGAGGCGACGTGCATTGGCACTGGCTGTAACATTGATATGCCTCAATAAAGTTTGAAAGTAAGAAAAAAAAATCAATAGCGGGCCGCCATCTTGGTTGGGTCCCCATTCGCCGCCAGTGCATTTTTTCTACTGAGGAATGTATTCACCCATGGTAAATAAGGAAAATGTTTAAATATTTTTCCAAACAGATAAGGCAAGAAAGGTCAATAATCCCACATATGGTTTCAGTAGCATGCCAGTTTTTGCAACACTAGGGTGCACAAAAATGACCATAGCTGCTGACTCAGCATTGATTCCAATTTGGTTTTGGAGAATGAAATGAAAACAGATCAAGTGGGATTATTGACATTGTAGCTTGTGTATAAAAAAGTTTGGGTTTTTTTTTGTATTTACTGTCAGAAATGATTCTGTCCTGTCATGCCACACCTTATGTTTGCTTTTGTTGATAAAAAAAACATATATATATATACACACACACAGGTGATTTTTTTACTTTCATAGTAGTAAAACATATTTGAGATGTTGCATGAATCATTGAAACACGAAATATTTACATCAAAGTCACTGATCTGCTAGAAAAACCTATTTACACAAAGCGCTTTTGATCCAGAAACAGGTGTTTTGTCATGAAAGTTTCTCTTTTCTACTGCAGATTTCTAAATAACAGAGGTAGAAACATTTTTTTTTTTTTGCTGCTGAAAGAAGAGAGACTCATTTTTGTCATGGTGGTTTCAGAATTCACATAGTCATAGAACAAAATATTCTGTGAGCCTTCAAAATCAGTGAAAAAGCTAAATATCTCTGGCACTGAGGGGGGTATGAAATCTGAGAGTGGCTGGCGCTGAATGAGTTAAGGGACATTCCAACCCTAAGTGAAGATATGTCTATTGCCATGTATAAGTGAGAAAAAAGCATTTCAGAATTACAATCCGAAGATGTTTATTGCCATTGTCATTGAACATAATTTGCTGAATAGAAACCTGTTTCCGTGATAAGGTGCAACATAAACACACAGGATAAAAAATTTTGTAGCCAGCGCAGTCATTTTCCTGATCTGGCAGCAGCTTTAGCAGAGCATAAACAATGGAAGTGAATGGCAGGTACTAGCATTTTGTGTGCAAAAGTGATTAAAATCACTCAATAATGATACCAAGTATTCCTGGGGAGCTCAACAATCATGCTGACAAATGAAAAGTATGAATTGACAAGAAGGATTTTCAGGAGCCGATTTAGACTTGGGACTACATTACGACAAAGCACTGCTGTAAGCCTCCACATGGTTATAACACAGCAGTTGAAGACACTGACGACCAGTGTCTATAAACCAACATGCTATTTGTGCAAGTTAATTTTACTTAAGAATGTGTTTAATTGTGGCCAAAAAAGCTACTTCACCATACTCAAAAATATTGCTTTGAATTAATGTTATTCTGCCAGAAGTTGGCTTAATTCAAAAATTCTAGTGGAAAACGTTAACATGTTTTTTTTATTTGAACCAATGTTTTTGTGCTGCCCCTTTAAGGCAGGCATGATCATTTGGGTGTGTGTTTTTTGTACCAGCAGACTTGCCGTAGTACCTCACCAGTGAAAAACAGTCCTTTAGACAAACTGTCGTCTATTCCACTTTTTGTTCACCTTTTCTTGCTGAGCCTGAGAGAGCACATGCCTGTAAGTAGTTGCTATCTGTTTTGTAAGCTTTCCCACGATAGTTTTGTGTAGCAGTTTAGAGGTTTGTGTGGAAAACTTTCTTTTGTGAAGAAAAACGGCCGCGATGCTAACACGTTAGCCCGTCTATGGGATTTCCCATGTAATGTTAGCATTAAGCTAATCGCTAAATGCGTGAGCCTGATAACCAGTGAAAGGGTTTGGATAAGTTTGTGTTTATGTGTTATATACATTGTAGTGCATGGCTTAATGTTTGATGTTGTAAAGAGAATGCAATTACAGCAGAAATGTAATATTTTATTTTTGTTTCTGTACCAGTTTTACAGTGCTTCAACAGTAAACATCTAAAACGTATCTGCTGACTCCTGGATGTTTATTGTGGACCTGTTAGCTATCTGCCAAGCTAGAAACCAGCTTTGCACCCTAGTGAGGGCATAATAGTAAAAAGGCATCGTCCCAACACGGCTACCTACAGAAAAGTGGATCTGCGCGGAAATACAGTTTCTTCTGTTTCTTCTAAGCTACAATGGATAGTAACGACGACACGCTTGAGACGCGGTCAATATGTTCCAACACCTCACATGCCAGTCAGCGCTCTTCAGCCAGTGTCATTGCAGGCAGAGCACGGGCAAAAGCAAAAAATTACTACACTGTAACCAAAATATCATATTTGACCAACATAAATACTATTTATGCCGACAGTTAAGTTCATTTTAATTATAAATGTGTTTTATTTTGATCAAAAAGTTACTTCACCATACATAAATATAATCTTGGATCAACTTAAATTCCTGTGTATTTGTTGACAATTATTAAGTTCATGTTACTCAGAATGTGTTTTTTTTTTTTTTTTTTTTTGTGGCCAAAAAGTAACTTCACTATACATAAAATTCACGTTGGATCAACTTAAATTTTTGGGTTCTAGTCGAAAATTTATTAAGTTAATTTTACTTAAGAATGTGTTTAATTGTGGCCAAAAAAGCTACTTCACCATACTCAAAAATATTGCTTTGAATTAATGTTATTCTGCCAGAAGTTGGCTTAATTCAAAAATTCTAGTGGAAAACGTTAACATGTTTTTTTTTATTTGAACCAATGTTTTATTTATTAGAGTGTAAGCACACTGAGGGTAACCGGGAGGCGTTCAGGGCCTGCAGTGCAGAGCTGCAACATGAAAAAAAGGGATGGGGGCTCAGATCTCCTGAACAGGGTAGAAACAACACGGTGGGTTTGTGCTGTTTGTGATTCCTGCTCCGTCACTCTGGTGGAGACGGCTGCAGCTCAGCAGCGCTCCCTGCTGATCCTCTGATGAAGATGTCAACAGTATGTAAACTGAGCTGATGTGCTGCTGTTTGAGCCCACGTGGTAGCGTACGTCCAGTATGGGAGAACTTAGTCACCGGTGCTGTCTTTGCTTGTGCTCTAGCTTTAGCCTGTTTGATTGTTTGTTTTCTATTTTATTACTGCCTAAAAGGGGAGGTGGGGGAAACACATGCCTGACTTCTCCTGTCAGAGGTTTTGTAAGCTCACTGGAAGGGAAACGTGCACAATGTAAATCATAAAACAACTGACTGGGGCTGTGCTGCAGGTGGATCAGTGCTGTGGACAGTAGCTGTGGAAAAGAGACTGGACAAAGACTCTCAGCCTTAAATACAGGACAGAGGATGATCCGATCATCTTTCAGCTAACAGTGTCGAGCAGAAGGACGGCCGGCTGATGCGTCCGTACGAACCCTTTTGTACTCACTCCTGTGTATAAGGAGGCGGCGAGGGGTTGTGTAGTTAACCTCAGCACCACACAGCTACAGCAGAGGAGAGAACACAAACGAGTCCTTTCATTCGGCTCTGTTCTTTCTCCTTGTCTGTTTTATAAGCTAACACTAGAGGGCGCCATTGTGGCACATTCAGCGCTCACTCTGAGGTCACTGGACAGAGAAGAAAATACCAATCTGGGAGACGGATGGAGATGAAACATCTGGAAGATCAGAACTGTACATTTTTAAGTGTAAGAAAAAAAACAGACAAAATATTTGTAAATATTAAGTTTCTTGTTTATTTTATGTTTTGTTTTTTTGGTTTTTTTTGGAGTGAATGAATGATATGCTTATTTTGTGATGACAAAAGACAACAGGTGCAGTTTGTAATGAGAAGAAAAAAATGGCCGTTAGCTTGAGGTTTCAAATGAGTTCATCCTTACCACCGATCAGTTTTGTCTTTGTTTCTTCAACATTTATTTTATTTTTGTCATAACGTTGATCGTTATCATGTGACCATCCTGTAGCAGGAAGGTCGCTGTAGCAGAAGTCATCTCCACTGAAGCCCCCTCACAGCAGAGGGCCAGTCATGCTGTTTATTAGGATTTGCTAGTTTTCAGTGAGAAAAAACATTTTCATCAAGTTTTAAATCCTTTCGTTGCTCTTTTCTCTGCGATTGTCATAAAATCGTCGTCCTCTTTTCAAGCCTTAGCTCGCTTTTATTTTGAAATATGAGTCTTGTGATCAGAGATGAATCTGTGCTGCATGATGTGCGTAACATCAGAGCGATAAAAGCCAGCTTTGCCTTTCAGTGATTCGCAGTAAGGACATAAATGACCTAAAATGAGACTGAAAAAAGTGCAGTCAGTTAAATGTTAGCTCACCTAACATGTAGCAGTGTTTACATGTAGCCATGTTTGACAGACTCCAGGGCTTTGATACCATAAGATGCCTCATATCCTCACAGACTCATGAGATCACACAGGTGGTCTGACCTGCTCGTGTCACACTGTGCTGTCTGTCTGTCTGTTGTTTTTCTCCTGCAGTGATGTTATGTAGCAGAAAAACAGTTGGATGCTGGAAAAGTGCAGAGCGATGGGTGACGTGTGGAGAACATCACAGTCTGTGTGTGTTCAACAGCTGTTAGAGCCACACTTTGATTTTTGGGGCCCTTTAATAGTGCCAATAATACTGATTAATGATCACCTACTATAAATGTATTTCATTTTCTAATGTTGATGTTGTTGTAATCCACAGTGAAAAATGTCATTAAAACAGATAACAAATTTGCAACTTTCATGAAAAATGTTTTCATTATTATTAAAAAAAAAGAAGCAAAACACCTCCCCCTGCTGGCCACACAGAGAAACAATAGATCAAACCTGAGAGCTGCACAGTTGGTTTATGTCATTGTGTTGTCAGCCTGTTTTACACATCGGTGGTTTCTTATTGACGTGTAAAAAGATCTGAAATCGTAGTAAATTCAGCTGCTATTGTGGGCTGGGGATGATTTACACTTAACATTTTAATAACTGGGTACTGAATGTCATAGGCCCAATGTTCCCTCTAATTTTTCCAGAGCGTTCTCACTCCCGAGGCGTAACATGTCGACGTTTTGTCACGTCCCGCGGCGTTCCCGAGGAACGCGAAAGGAGACCTTCGGCGTTCTTATGGTACGCGGCGGGTTATGGCTGGAATCCAGTGCAATGACGCTCCCGCGGTAGTAGACGTTCCAGCCCTGTATTCCAGCCCTAAACCTAACCTTATCCCTAGCCCTGACCATAACATTATTCCTGACCTTAACCAGGACTTTAATGATGTTAAATAGCGTGTTTCTAAGCGATTTGAAGAAAAAGAGCGAACATGTGTAGGTTCAGTCCAGACGGTTCTCATATTTCCTCTTTTTCCGAGGTCGTCATTTAGGAACGTGGTGGGTAGCCGAAAACGTAATATGGTGACGATTTGTCACCTAGCGTAAAATGTTACGCTTTGGGAGTGAGAACGGGTGTTCTCAAAGACTTGTTTCTGTAGTCTGAGTATGTAATTTGTTCCATCAGACAGACACTCTCTGGATCCATAGATTATATCTGGTTTTAACCATCTGATAGTTATGCATTTTAGGGCTGCAGTGAGTCATATATTTAGCAGGTAAGTTTTGGCTTTGCAGTCAATATGTTCTGCAATCCTTCCCAACACTGCTGCTGTAGGACTTAGTGGAATATTTACCTTGGAAAATGTCTTTGAGAGCATCAAATATCTGCCTCCAGAATACACAGAGTTTAGGGCAGAGCCACAATATATGAGTGTGGTTGGCAGAGTGTGTCCCACAGTTCCTCCAGCATGAACTCAGATGTGTTGGACCCATCTTAGCAGTTATTTCTGGTGTTCTGTAGAATCTGGCACATTAATGCCCCCTTTATTTTGGGCAACTGCAGGGTTTTGAGTCTAATTCTAGGCCGCTGTTTAGCCTACATGAAGTTAGAAATTCTTCAATACAGCCTAGACTCTCCACCATTTGACCCTTAGAACTGAAGAAGCTTCTCGGATGAGAGGTGAAACGTCTTCAAGTAACTCAAAGAAGTCCAGACGCTTTTCTTTCCAAGCTCCTTAGACAACGATGACCTGGATGACTGAGAACCTTCACAGACTTCTCCACACTTTAAATGCGCTCTAATGATGGGAACGTGTGGTAACATTTAGTCTTAACTGAAATAACATATTGCATCTATAAATGTGATTAAAATGTTTCCCAAAGACTAACGTTTTTCATTCAGAACAAACAGCATATTTCAGGTTAGGGCTGCACAACTAGTTTGTCCAATATTAAAATGACAGTTGTTTGTTACAATTATTCACAGATTGTAGTGGCAAAATGTGTTTTGATTGCACTGTCATGTCAGAATACTGCTTTCACCTTTACTTTGTGCTACACTCATGTTAATTAATCTTCATAAATTAATGTTTGCAAACACAAAGTATAAAGTTTTCCACTCTGCTATTTGTACCTGCACAACAGATGTGAATAAAACTCAAACCTATACGAGCTCCTTCTCTGTTTCCCTGCAACATTTTGTATAGATCTAACTTTTTGCCACATAAAGAACCTTCTGATGTGTTTACAGTAAATGTATTTGATATTAGCTTATTTTGTAACTTTTAGTGGGCCTATGCAATGTTCCCTCTAAGCTGCGCACGTGCGCAATTGCGCACTGCTGGCACAGTCTCTGCGCACAGAAATTCTGCGTTGTGCACAAAAAAAATCTAACCTGAATTGAAATTAAAATTAATACTTTAACAATTCTGTTTTGCAGTGTTGGTCAGTAAGTGACTGGCTGCTCCCATATGGGAACGATGCCACCTTATCCCATAGTCCAGCCAATAATGCGAATATGCGCAGCCAATCAACGTTGTTGACAGGCTATGACAGCGCCCTTATGTGCCGACGCCGGTGTTTTAGCTGGCAAAGCGGTGTGGCTGATGTGGAGTGAAGCCATGTTAATGACAACGTGTGCAACCATTGGAGATGTGAGCAGGACAGACGGAACAATTGACGGAAAAATTGGGGACTTTATACCAGTTTTTAAACTGCGTTGATCAGCCACGTAAAACCAGAGTTGTGATAAAAAAAAATATGCAATGTTTGGTTTTCTTCCTGAATAATGGTTGTTTATATTTACTGCAGGAAGAAACGGTTAAATCTGCGTTTTATAAGAAAAAAGGTTGGAAAGCGCTCTCCACCTGTGAGCAAAAACAAACCCCACCCCCTCTGCCTTTCCTATTCGTCCAAAAAAGTACCACGTCGACCAATCAAAAAATGATATGGCAACGTGGGATCTAGTTGTTAAGCAACGGGGGAAGTTTTAGGAGTGACGGCGGTGTTTTGAGATGTGAGAGATTTGCGACGTTTAGCGCAAATCTTGTGTAGTTAGTGTGTAGTGTAGTCAATAGTTTTGTTGTGTGTGTCAGAACAATGAGGCGACTGCTGAATGTTACAGGTGTTACAGGAGTGATACATCTCCTGCTGTCAGACCTGCAGGTATCAGGCTGTTGTTCTCCTTTATCTCATAGTGGACAGAAATTATTTTTTGGAGTGGCACAAATAATTTGTGTGGCATCAGATTTGATGCAGAACAGCTGATTGTTCTGTAAATACTTTGAAATGTTTATTTAAAAATGCCTTGGCTGCATTTAAAAAAATAGCTGCAAAAAACGTTGTTTGCCAAACTGAGTTACTTTTTTGAAGAAGTAACTATATAATTAATTGCCCAGCATTGGTCATTATTTACTGTATTTTGCAGACAGAGAGTTACAGACTCTCTCCCAGACCACAGACTCATAATACAAGTCAGAGCTTTATAAAAAAAAAAAGAAAGAGAGAAAGTTGTGTTTTCGAAATTGGAGTTCAAGTTATTTTTACTTCCAATAGTGTTAACATACTACACAGGTCATGAACAAATTTTTTTTTACATTTTCATGGTAAATGGGCTAAAGCAGTTCATTAAAAGTAGTCTAACATAAATGTAAACGCTGTAATTTGATTCTTTTAATAAGCCATGTAACTTGGATGGATTCGACGCTGGCGTGACCACATTGCACACGTCTGATGTCGCTCAGTGGTCCAAGGGATCGCTCAGGGAGTTTGTGTGTTCGCTCAGACACGTGAAAAATTCAACCCGTTCTCACTCCCAAAGCGTAACATTTTACGCTAGATGACAAATCGTCACCATATTACGTTTTCGGCTACCCACCACGTTCCTAAATGACGACCTCGGAAAAAGAGGAAATATGAGAACCGTCTGGACTGAACCTACACATGTTCGCTCTTTTTCTTCAAATCGCTTAGAAACACGCTATTTAACATCATTAAAGTCCTGGTTAAGGTCAGGAATAAGGTTATGGTCAGGGCTAGGGATAAGGTTAGGTTTAGGGCTGGAATACAGGGCTGGAACGTCTACTACCGCGGGAGCGTCATTGCACTGGATTCCAGCCATAACCCGCCGCGTACCATAAGAACGCCGAAGGTCTCCTTTCGCGTTCCTCAGGAACGCCGCGGGACGTGACAAAACGTCGACATGTTACGCCTCGGGAGTGAGAACGCTCTGTTGAGAAATGGTGGGGACCCATGTTACCTTTCCTATTACAATGAAGAACACCACCTAATTTTGTGAGCTCTCTCTCTCTCTACACACACACACACACACACACGTGTGTGCTGGACATTCATGGCTGCTTTGTGTAGTTACAGTTGTTGTTAGCTGCTTTGTGTAGTTACAGTTGTTGTTACTATGTGAAAGTTACTGTGACTCAAACAGAGGAAATTTTGATTTTTTTTATTTCCACACCTAATTTATTTAAAAGTATTTAATAGCATATAACACCCAAAATATGCTTCGGTTCACATTTAACTCCAGAAAATCATCAATCAAAACATGGATATTACCTGACCACAGATTCGTGGTGATGTCACTGCTCTTTTAACTGTTTGGTGTCTTTGCTTTGTTTGCTGGTGTTACGCCCCCATTTAGGCGGGTAGGGATGCACATAAGATTGGAGGAGAGAGAGACAAATCCCCGCCCTGGTTCCCAAGCCAAACATCCAAACCAGTTGTGAGTAAAAAGGTGTTTTTATTTAAGGAAAAGAAGCATAGCTCCAGGGTGAGCCCAGGCCAAAATAATAAACAAAACCAACTAAGTCCCACCAGAGAAAACTAACTAAACCCTAGGAAAGAAAAACAGAACAAACAAATGACAGAGCTATCCCTCGCTCCCTACCCGGAAAACAGGAGAAAACGATTCCAAAAGAAAAGGCAGCTCACCCCTTCCGCTTCAACCCAAGAGTGCCTAAGCGCTCAACTAATTCACTAGGAGCGGCTTTCACAATTTCACACTCTCACAAATACACAAGATAAGCACGGGCTGGGAACACCAGGGTCAGGGCCGCGACGGCTGGCTGGCCGGCTACTCGCTCGTTCCACTCTCTCTCTCCCCCCTCTCGGAGCTGTCAGAGCGGCCTTTTGAAAGTAGTCAACCGCTCCATGGTCCAATCAGTCGCTCACGACTCCTCATTAGGGGAGGGACCTGGAAAAGTCTTAAGCACAGTACAGAAAACACAGACAGAAAACAGCCCACACATGGCCACAGCCGTAACACCCCCCTTCCCAAAATCAAAGACATCTCCTTGATAGATGTTTTGAACAGTTACTTTTAAAGGAAAACACGGGATAAGGCGTCTGCTAGCACGTTCTCTGTGCCCTTCTTATGACGGATTTCCAAATTGAAGTCCTGCACCAGGAGAGACCACCTCATTAGCCTTTGGTTCGAGTTCTGCATCCGCATGAGGAATACCAAGGGATTGTGGTCGGTATAAACAATCACAGGCGAGGGACTGCCACCGACATACACCTCAAAATGTTGCAATGCGAACAGCAGAGAGAGAGCCTCTTTCTCAATCGTACTGTACCCCCGCTGATGGACATTAAATTTCTTTGAGAAATAGCCGATCGGGTGATCCACACCATGATGGTCTTCCTGCAGCAATACGGCACCTGCCCCGTTTGCACTGGCGTCCACTTCCAGCTTGAAAGGGCGTGCAAAATCAGGGGCGGCCAGCACTGGTGCACTGCACAGGAGAGTCTTAACTGCTAGAAACGCACTCTGACACGTAGAGGTCCACACAAAAGGTTTCAACACACTAGTGAGGCTAGTGAGGGGTGCGACGACTTCCGCGAAGTTCTGACAGAAACCTCGGTAGTAGCCCACCATGCCGAGGAAACGGCGAAGCTCACGCCTTGTCTGAGGGGCAGGAAAGTCCAGCATGGCCTGGATTTTGGCCGAGATAGGGCGCACTTGCCCCTGACCCACCTGCTTTCCTAGGTACGTCACCATGGCTTTACCAAAATCACACTTGGCGAGATTGAGGGTGAGGGATGCCTTTTCCAAGCGATGGAACACATCAGTGAGTGTCTCCATATGCTCTGACCAGGTGTCTGAATAGACGACAATGTCATCCAAATACACTTCACACTTGCAGACACCGCCCAGCACGATGTTCATGAGCCGCTGGAATGTGGCGGGAGCGTTGCGCAACCCGAAAGGCATGACAGTGTACTGGAGAAAATGGTCAGGAGTGACAAAAGCAGAGATTTCGGCCGCACGTGATGTTAGGGGAACCTGCCAGTAGCCCTTTAACAAATCCAGCTTAGTAACAAACGTCGCAGAACCGACCCTGTCAACACAATCCTCCATCCTGGGAAGAGGATAGGAGTCAGGTTTGGTGACGCTGTTCACCTTCCGAAAATCTGTACAAAACCGTGGGGTCTTATCCGCTTTAGGCACTAGGAGACACGGGGAACTCCACGCACTAGAGCTAGGGACAGCAAGACAATTTTCCAACAGATAAGAAACTTCTGTCTGGAAAAGAGCACGTTTAGTGGGATTCACCCGGTAGGCATGCTGTTTGATTGGAGGATGGTCCCCCACATCAATATCATGCTCCAACACGGTGGTACAGGATAGAGTGTCCGAGAAAAGATTAGGATGATTCTCAATCAACCGACACACGTCATTTCGAACATCACCATCTACCTCAGTTAAATGTGACCGTAAATCACGTAGGATTTCAGAGTTCCTAAGTCGTGCGCAACCCGCCGCACCACCGAAAACCAAATCGTCATCCACAGGGTCATACCGAGTTTCAGAAACTGGCACCACAGTCGCAACTGTCGACACACCGCCAGCAAAGTAGGGCTTCATCATATTAATATGACATACACGACACTTTTTCCTTCGTTCTGGGGTGTCGATGACATAATCCGTGTCACTCAATTTCGCCTGCACCGTATACGGACCACTGAACTTGGCCTGGAGGGAAGATCCAGGGACCGGTAAAAGTGTTAAAACTTTATCACCAACCTCAAATTTTCGCTGCACTGCCTTCACATCAAACTTCCTCTTCATCCTACCTTGTGTTGCAATGAGAGCATCACGTGCAATTGCACATGCTTTATGCAAACGCTCTCTGAAAGAGCTCACATAGTCCAACACATTTTCCTTAGGAGCAACAGTGTCGGACAGGAAGTTCTCCTTAAGCAATCGCAACGGGCCACGCACTGTGTGACCGAACACCAGCTCAGCAGGGCTAAATCCTAACGACTCCTGCACACTTTCTCTCACTGCTAAAAGAAGCAGCGGCAACCCCTCATCCCACTCCTTTTGAGACTCAAGGCAAAACTTCCGCATCATCGATTTCAATGTCTGATGAAACCGCTCGAGCGCACCTTGCGACTCTGGATGATAGGCACTAGATTTCCGATGTTTAATGCCAAGTGACTGCACGACTTGAGCAAAAATCTTAGACATGAAATTAGAGCCTTGGTCAGTTTGAACAGCTTTTGGTAAACCAAAGATAGAGAAGAAGTTCACCAATGCTTTAACAACTGGTTTCACCTTAAGGGTGCGCAATGGAATTGCCTCGGGAAAACGGGTAGCAACACACATCAGAGTCAAGAGGTACTGGTGACCCGATTTTGTTTTAGGGAGTGGACCAACGCAGTCGATGAGGATGTGTTCAAAAGGTTCCCCTAAAACTGGAATAGGGTGTAAGGGAGCGGGTGGAATGACTTGGTTAGGCTTACCACTAATCTGACAGGTGTGACAAGACCGACAATACTTAGCAACGTCATTCTTCAATCCTGGCCAAAAGAAATGACGCAGAATGCGGTGATAGGTTTTCCTAATACCTAAATGTCCAGAAAAACTGTCATGGGCAAGACTAAGAACTTTGGGTCGGTACTGTTGGGGCACCAGAACCTGTTTAAACACATTCCAACCCAAGTCACCAGCTGTAGGCGGATACCAGGTACGCATCAACACGTCATCCTCGACACTATAAACACGAGGGTACTGGTCGCTAGAGTTGGCAGCGGAAAAACAACTCACAAGAGTCGGGTCACTCTGCTGTGCCAAAACTAAATCCTTTTTGTTGATTTCCAAAGACAGTTGAGGTGTCACTGATGGGCTAACAAACAGCATCGCCTCAGAGTCGCCCGTCAGTGGAACACGGGTTTCAGATTCAGACTCCGGCCCACCACCAGCACAGAGAAAAGAATCAGATAAATCCACGTCACCGTACTTGCGCCTATGCGCACGAGTTACCGCGCAAGCAGGAAAAACAGAGGAGGAACGCTCCTCAGCGACAGGGTTAGATAACAAAGTATCAGGCACCGGTATCTCAACCACTCTCAGAGTAGAAAACACTTTCCCGTTAGCCAAATCATTCCCCAGAATCATCGCAACTCCGGGCACTGGCAACTGGTCGCGCACGCCAACCGGTACCGAACCCGAAACGAGCGGCAATTGAAGAAACACATTGTGCAGTGGCACACGCAGTACATCCATTTTTACACCCCAGACAAGAGCATCCGAACCACAAAAAGAGTCATCAGAAAAAGGTAGAATACCCTTCAAAATAAGAGTCTGCGCGGCTCCAGTGTCACGCAGAATCATGATCGGCACACGATCCTCCTCTTTTTCGTTCAAAGAAACAAACCCCTCCGACACAAAAGGACGGTAGCTCTCATCAAAGCCTTCACTTCCCACTTCATTGCTAGGTGAAGTGGAAGCTGACATAGAACGAACGAAACCCACACTTTTCGGTTTCCTCCCCGTGTTGGCCTGCTCCCTGCGCTGTAGTGATGGGCAAGCAGCAACGAGGTGCCCGATTTCATGACAGTAAAAACATTTGCGATCCGACACAGGAATAGCAGCAGAACGTGTCTGGCGTTTAGGGGAAAGCCTATAACTTCTGACAGGACGAGTTGAGGAAGTGTACTCACGGCGCTCTGTCGAAAGCGCAGCACGATGAGTTAACACAAACTTGTCGGCAAGGACCGCGGCTTTAGACAGTAACCCCACCTTCTGCTCATTAAGATACACCACAATGTTTTCAGGGAGACATGTCTTGAACTCTTCCAGCAGGATCAACTCCTTTAGCTGAGTAAAGTCCTCCGCGTGACTGGCAGCCAACCACTTGTCAAATAAGACAGTTTTCTCACGTGCAAATTCCACAAAGGTTTGACTGTCAAACTTGCGACAGGCACGGAACTTCTGTCGATACGCCTCCGGGACTAGTTCATAAGCCCGCAAAATAGTGGATTTGACAACCTCATAATCCAAGCTGTCAGCAATAGAAAGACTCGCACAGACCTCCTGCGCTCTTCCTATTAACTTGCATTGCAGCAACAGGCTCCAGACATCCTTTGGCCATTTCAAAGTGGTTGCGATGCGCTCAAAAGCAGTGAAATATGAGTCAACCTCTCCCTCCCTAAAAGGAGGTACCAAAACAATCTGTTTGCTAGCATTAAACTGGTCTATGGTGGGAGGGTCGGGGAGTGTACTTACAGGAACGGGAGCAGCGTCTCTCGCTCGAGAACGATCAAGCTCCATAGCTCGAATACGGAGATGCATGAGCTCGACTTCCTTAGCCTTAGCCGCCAGCTCCACCTCCTTCAAGCGAAGGGCAAGCCTGAGATCCTCCGTCACCAAACCCGCCCCAACCTGGCCACTTGGGTCAAATACAGGATGGCGAATGGCGACAGGAGCCTCCGCCCCCGACGTCATCCGCCCCGTGGAAGGTTTCGGGACGGCCCCAGCAGCTTCCGCCCCCATTGCCGTCTCAAAACTCCCAGACCCACTCGGCGAGGGTTTTTGTCCCTCAAACACTCCCCTGTCCACCAGTCTCTCCACCAAACACTGTTTAATTTCCGCCTTCCTGGCATGCAACGGAACATCCACCCTGAACAAGTTAGCCACTACCAACAAATCTGCTTTTGTGCACCGCTCCAACTTTTCAATGGAAGGGTGTTGCGCAAAATCATCCATGTCAAACGACATCACGAGCAAAGCAACAAAGAAAAACACAACTCTGCAGACAATCAACCACATCCGCGCAACAGAGCCACAAAACTCACGCCTAACGCACAGACAAACGAAACTCTCCGCCGTCCGACACCCACCACGACGTTTCCCCCCCACCACAAACGCAAAAAGGAAACGAACCAATCACACGAACGAAAAGGGACGAGCCCCCATTTATGTTACGCCCCCATTTAGGCGGGTAGGGACGCACATAAGATTGGAGGAGAGAGAGACAAATCCCCGCCCTGGTTCCCAAGCCAAACATCCAAACCAGTTGTGAGTAAAAAGGTGTTTTTATTTAAGGAAAAGAAGCATAGCTCCAGGGTGAGCCCAGGCCAAAATAATAAACAAAACCAACTAAGTCCCACCAGAGAAAACTAACTAAACCCTAGGAAAGAAAAACAGAACAAACAAATGACAGAGCTATCCCTCGCTCCCTACCCGGAAAACAGGAGAAAACGATTCCAAAAGAAAAGGCAGCTCACCCCTTCCGCTTCAACCCAAGAGTGCCTAAGCGCTCAACTAATTCACTAGGAGCGGCTTTCACAATTTCACACTCTCACAAATACACAAGATAAGCACGGGCTGGGAACACCAGGGTCAGGGCCGCGACGGCTGGCTGGCCGGCTACTCGCTCGTTCCACTCTCTCTCTCCCCCCTCTCGGAGCTGTCAGAGCGGCCTTTTGAAAGTAGTCAACCGCTCCATGGTCCAATCAGTCGCTCACGACTCCTCATTAGGGGAGGGACCTGGAAAAGTCTTAAGCACAGTACAGAAAACACAGACAGAAAACAGCCCACACATGGCCACAGCCGTAACAGCTGGTTGTAGAAACGGTTTATTTGAGCTTTGAGCTGAGATTCAGAGGTTTCTGTGGACACTGCTCATGTCGGCACTTATATTTCTGACCTTTTCTTATAACCGATTAAACATCATCTCCTCCCTTTTGCCCCCATTTTTGGTGGTGTAGGTACAAATGATCAGGCATGACATTTTCATAATAAATAAGATACTACAAATAATTATTTCTGCATTTGTGCGATTGAAGTGAATTGAAAATGTGTATGAAATGATACGGTTTTAAAGATTTGGCCTAAATAAATTTGGAGTGAATGAGTCTAAACATGATGACCTAACTAGTGATACCCTGACACACACACACACACACACACACACACACACACACACACACACACACACACACACACACACACACACACACACGTTATGCCAGTTTCAGCTGAAACTATGTTTCAAACCATATTCCGGGTTTTTAGTTCACCATTTATGAGGTTTCAAGAAGAAAATAAAAGACAGATCTGAATGTTTGAAAATGTTTTGGAAAGATTCTGTAAAGATGAGATGAAAAATACTCAAAGGATAAATTTAATTGGTTTATTATTTAGATAAGAATAACAAGCAAGTAAATGAAGAAACAAGGTAAGATGAAGTAATAATGAAAGAAGTTCAACAAGTAAATGAAGAAACAAGGTAAAATGAAGTAATAATGAAAGAAGTTAAACAAGTAAATGAAGAAACAAGGTAAAATGAAGTAATAATGAAAGAAGTTAAACAAGTAAATGAAGAAACAAGGTGAAATGAAGTAATAATGAAAGAAGCTAAACAAGTAAATGAAGAAACAAGGTAAAATGAAGTAATAATGAAAGAAGTTAAACAAGTAAATGAAGAACAAGGTAAAATGAAGTAAATAATGAAAGAAGTTAAACAAGTAAATGAAGAAACAAGGTAAAATGAAGTAATAATGAAAGGAGTTAAACAAGTAAATGAAGAAACAAGGTAAAATGAAGTAATAATGAAAGAAGCTAAACAAGTAAATGAAGAAACAAGGTAAAATGAAGTAATAATGAAAGAAGTTAAACAAGTAAATGAAGAAACAAGGTAAAATGAAGTAATAATGAAAGAAGTTAAACAAGTAAATGAAGAAACAAGGTAAAATGAAGTAATAATGAAAGAAGCTAAACAAGTAAATGAAGAAACAAGGCAAAATGAAGTAATAATGAAGGAAGTTAAACAAGTAAATGAAGAAACAAGGTAAAATGAAGTAATAATGAAAGAAGTTAAACAAGTAAATGAAGAAACAAGGTGAAATGAAGTAATAATGAAAGAAGTTAAACAAGTAAATGAAGAAACAAGATAAAATGAAGTAATAATGAAAGAAGTTAAACAAGTAAATGAAGAAACAAGGTAAAATGAAGTAATAATGAAAGAAGTTAAACAAGTAAATGAAGAAACAAGGTAAAATGAAGTAATAATGAAAGAAGTTAAACAAGTAAATGAAGAAACAAGGTGAAATGAAGTAATAATGAAAGAAGTTAAACAAGTAAATGAAGAAACAAGGCGAAATGAAGTAATAATGAAAGAAGTTAAACAAGTAAATGAAGAAACAAGGTAAAATGAAGTAATAATGAAAGAAGTTAAACAAGTAAATGAAGAAAAAAGGTAAAATGAAGTAATAATGAAAGAAGTTAAACAAGTAAATGAAGAAACAAGGTAAAATGAAGTAATAATGAAGAAGTTTAAACAAGTAAATGAAGAAAAAGGCAGAGGAGAGAAAACCCCAACAATCCCCTCTGAGCAAGCACTTGGCGACAGTGGGGAGGAAAAACTGCCTTTAAACGGGCAGAAACCTCCGGCAGAACCAGGCTCAGGAGGGGACAGTCAACTGCCGGGACTGGTTGGGGGGGTTAACAGAGGTGGAGCAAGACGAGGCTACATCAGGTGAGGAAGCAGTAGTGTCTCTCCACAAGTGGAACAAGTGGAACCATTTTTTCTTTTTTTTCATGCACTTTTCCACGAGTGCTTTTTTCTCCAGGATGAGATTTCTCAGCTCGTCGATGGTTTCTGCGTTTTTTTTCTTCAAGTTTCTCACATCTTTGTTCCATCTCTTCCAATGTTGCTTCTAGTTCTTCAAGCTTGTCTTTGAGTTGTTTGGATGTTGCCTCCTGTATCAGCTTGTCCTTGTGCATGTCTGCATTTCTCTGTTGGACCTCTTTGTGCTTGTCTTCTAACTGCTTCTTTCTTTTCTTGATTTCTTGATTTTTGTCTCCATGTATTTTGTCTTCTTGTTGTTTTTGTGACTGCATTTGAGTGTGTTCACTCTTCAAGTTATTGAATTCCACCAAACGCCCCTTAACGAGCTCGGAGTTGTTTCTCGCTATCTGATCGATCCTTTTCTGCATCTGCGAACACCGTTTTCTCCAGTTTGTCCCTTTCTTCTTCCACTTTAGTTGCTTTGTCCTCCAGCTGATTACAAAACTCTTGCAGTTTTAGATTTTTAGACTCAAAGTCCTGGACGATGCGTTTTCCTTCTTTCAGTCTTTTTTGTTGTTGCTCTTTCTGTTGAAGAAGGTCTTTATTTTGGCACAGTGTTTCATCCAGGCTTTCTTTCAGCATGCGGTATTTTTCCTGCATGCTCTTCAGTTCGTGCTGCATGTCTTGTTGCTTTTTGTCCTGCTCTTCCTTCTGTTGGAGGAATGTATTCTTTTCTTCCACAGCTTCATGGAGCTGTCTTTGGAGGAGCCGATTTTTTCGGTCCATGTATTGGAGATCCCGTTGTATCTTATCAGTCATCGTGTTCTTGTCTTGGAGCTGGTTGGTCATTTCTTTTAGTTCTGCACTCTTTTGCCTGTTTTCTTTAATGAGGTGCACAATCTGCTCTCGGGCCTGAGCAAACTTGATTCCCCAGCCCTCATTAATAATGTTTATGTCCGGCTGGCGCTGTTGTCTTTCTTCCAGCTCTTTATTTTGGGCTTCCATTCGTCTACACTTGTCCTCCAGTTGACGTTTTTTCTTCTTCAATTTGTTGCATTTTTTTCTGGAGAAGGTAGTTTTCCTTCCTACTCTCCTCTAATGCCCTTTGGAAGGATGAGATGCCATTTGGGGAAATTGGCCGGCCACTCCAGGAAGGAGAGGCGGCGTAATCTTCTTGAATTGGTTGTTTTTTTCTTGGAAACATGTTGGAGTTTCTATACGATGACTTTGAAGAGCTTTCCAAATGTTTCTGTGGTGAACGTTTTGTAGGCTGCAAACACAGATGCTGCTGAAACGAACTAAAACTTGCTGTTTCTCACCCCTACTTAAGGAAAAACATCAAAGGACTTAAGATTCTATGACGTTCTATGACATCATCACTCCCTAAGCCAATGAGATTGTCACAAGACGTTTTGGAATGGGGTGTTTTTTTTTAAACTGTTTTCAAACTTAACTTAAAATTTCAGTGTTTCCTGGTTGTGGACTATTGGTTAGTCCAGCCGATGAAGAAATTCATTGTCACAAACATCCCTAATATTACATAACAGACAACAGAAAACAAGACAGTTTTTTTTTCTAATAGAGGTATAATAAAAGTTTTTTTAATTATCCTACTTTTTATAAAAGAGAACATTTATTAAAGAGTATGTATTTAATTAAAAAACTCTGTTCATCTAAAGCAGGGGTCAGCAACCTTTAAGACCCAAAGAGCCATAATTGGCCTATCTGGGGTTGAAAGGCTCGATAAATGCACGGCGTTTCGCCGGGTACACCGGCTTCCACGAGTGTGATGCTTATTTTGAGCGATGAAAAAATAACAAAATATAATGTTATTTGTATATTGCAAAATCACAATAATCTTCCAATTTAGAACTACAAGTAAAAAAAAAATCGAGAAGAAAAACGAAAGAAAAATAGAGTATCGCTATTTACCGTCAACTAACAGAGTTCTGTCATGTTCTCGTGACAAAGTGCCAAACTGGCCTCAGTCGTGATTTTCTTTCTTTCATCTTCTCTTTTTTGTTGTTTTGTTTGAAGCATTTGTTTAATTGTTGTTTTTTATTGTGTGGAAAGAATTTTTCTGAAAATATAGATATAGAGAAATGATATTATATATAGTTCTATATAAAATGTGTACAAAGGAGAAAGTATATAAAAGGGTTTTCTCAGTGGGGGATCTATGCATGAATTATTTTTAAAGACGCGGGGAAAAGGACACTGTACCTGTCGATGCACGTTTCCCAAGACTAAACGAGTCATATCGCTCCATGTTTGCTACTTTTGGTTTTTGGTTTTCTCCCGCAGAGTAAGAGCATCGCAGGAGCTCCTGAAGTCAAACGACGCCTCCCAGCACTCATTTATTAAAACGGAGTCGATGCCAAAAGTCTTAAACGTTAGAATCAAAGCAACAGCTGTGAACTCAGTCATGGTGTCATGTGCAGCCTTCATCTTACTGTCACTACTTTTTCATTTTAGGGTACGTGAGGTAAAGCGTCCGTCGATGTAGCTTGATTGTAGATTGTACAAATTATTTTTCTACGTTATTAACAAAACAGAGCAGAGACTGATGCTGCTCCTGTCTGACCCCCTTGTGTATGGCACGTGTGTGTGTGTGTGTGTGTGTGTGTGTGTGTGTGTGTGTGTGTGTGTGTGTGTGTGTGTGTGTGTGTGTGTGGGAGCGGCAGTCGCTGTGTGAGTGTGATATCACATCTGCATCACTCAAGCGTAGGCGGGCCCGCGTCAGACAACAATAAACAAAAAGCAGAAAAAGGCCAACAGTAAAAACTCAGACTCCAGCATGAGCTCCTTCCTGCTGCTTAACCAATCACCTTCCTCCATATCATCACCGCTCCCTCCCTCCTCCTCTCTCCATCCTACACCACCTTTGTTATTTAACACCGACCCCCCCAAACTGATAATCAGACAAATTCCCAAACACCTGACTTCACTGTGTCGACACCGTTCCTGACTATTTCTGACCTCAGGTCAGCTCTGCTATTATCCTCACATTAAGGGTTCGTTCACCTGCCTGCAGATGATCTGTGAGCTCGTCGGTTGTAAATTAAACTCTAAGCACACTGAGGGTAACCGGGAGGCGTTCAGGGCCTGCAGTGCAGAGCTGCAACATGAAAAAAAGGGATGGGGGCTCAGATCTCCTGAACAGGGTAGAAACAACACGGTGGGTTTGTGCTGTTTGTGATTCCTGCTCCGTCACTCTGGTGGAGACGACTGCAGCTCAGCAGCGCTCCCTGCTGATCCTCTGATGAAGATGTCAACAGTATGTAAACTGAGCTGATGTGCTGCTGTTTGAGCCCACATGGTAGCGTACGTCCAGTATGGGAGAACTTAGTCACCGGTGCTGTCTTTGCTTGTGCTCTAGCTTTAGCCTGTTTGATTGTTTGTTTTCTATTTTATTACTGCCTAAAAGGGGAGGTGGGGGAAACACATGCCTGACTTCTCCTGTCAGAGGTTTTGTAAGCTCACTGGAAGGGAAACGTGCACAATGTAAATCATAAAACAACTGACTGGGGCTGTGCTGCAGGTGGATCAGTGCTGTGGACAGTAGCTGTGGAAAAGAGACTGGACAAAGACTCTCAGCCTTAAATACAGGACAGAGGATGATCCGATCATCTTTCAGCTAACAGTGTCGAGCAGAAGGACGGCCGGCTGATGCGTCCGTACGAACCCTTTTGTACTCACTCCTGTGTATATGGAGGCGGCGAGGGGTTGTGTAGTTAACCTCAGCACCACACAGCTACAGCAGAGGAGAGAACACAAACGAGTCCTTTCATTCGGCTCTGTTCTTTCTCCTTGTCTGTTTTATAAGCTAACACTAGAGGGCGCCATTGTGGCACATTCAGCGCTCACTCTGAGGTCACTGGACAGAGAAGAAAATACCAATCTGGGAGACGGATGGAGACGAAACATCTGGAAGATCAGAACTGTACATTTTTAAGTGTAAGAAAAAAAAAAACAGACAAAATATTTGTAAATATTAAGTTTCTTGTTTATTTATACATCCGGCCCTGTATGCTTCAGGAAAAACTGAACAGGATGGAGGTGGACCCCTGCCTGGTGGCTTGGATCTCCGACTACCTCACCGACAGACCACAGTACGCCAGGCTGAAGGACATCACGTCTGACACAGTGGTCAGCAGCACAGGAGCACCACAGGGAACTGTGCTGTCCCCTCTTCTCTTCACCCTGTACACCTCTGACTTCTCTACAACTCTGAATTATGCCATATTCAGAAGTTTGCAGATGACACAGCCATCATGGGGTGTATCTGGGATGATCAGGAAGAGGAGTACAGAAGTCTGGTGAGGAACTTTGTCGCATGGAGTCACACAAACCACCTGCAACTCAACACCTCAAAGACTAAGGAACTGGTTGTGGACTTCGGGAGGTCCAGAGAAGGTCCACTGCCGGTTCAGATAGAGGGGGAGGAGGTGGTCAATAAGTACAAGTACCTCGGGCTGTGGGTGGACAATAAACTGGACTGGTCATGCAACACAGAGCACCTGTATAAAAAAGCCCAAAGCCGACTGTACTTCCTCAGGAGGCTGAGGTCTTTTAACATCTGCAGGAAGCTCCTGAGGATGTTTTACCAGTCAGTGGTTGCTGGAGTACTTTTCTATGCTGTGGTGTGCTGGGGGAGCAGCACAGCAAAGAAGGACTCATCCAGGCTGGAGAAACTGATCAGGAAGGCTAGCTCTGTGGTCGGCATGAAGCTGGACACTCTGGTGACAGTGGCAGAGAAAAGGACATTAAAGAAACTGCTGGACATTATGAACAATGCCAGGCATCCTCTGCACACGGCCATTAACAACCAGAAGAGTCTGTTCAGTGACAGGTTGCTTCTCTCAAAGACAAGAACCAACAGACTTAAAAACTCCTTTGTCCCACACGCCATCAAACTGTTTAACTCCTCTCTGGAGGGGAGAGGGAGGGGAAACAGGAGGACAAAGGAGGACAAAGGAGGGGGGAACAACTAAGCTGTAGTGCCTCTTCACCTCACTGTACAATACCTTTGTGCAATACTTTTGTAAATAGTCAATGGTGCAATAGACCTCAATACTTGAAATGTGCAATTCACTTGTATTTTTATTTTTATTCCTATTTATTCTATTTATCCCCTTCGTATATTTTATTTATATTTGTCTCTGTATTTATGTGTGTGTGTGTGTGTGTGTGTGTATATATATATAACATTCTGTAACTGTAACTTCTGTCGGTGCTGTGCTTTTTTGGAAACCGAATTTCCCAGAGGAACCCACCCGAGGGATTAATAAAGTTCTATCTTATCTTATCTTATTTTATGTTTTGTTTGTTTGTTTTTTGGAGTGAATGAATGATATGCTTATTTTGTGATGACAAAAGACAACAGGTGCAGTTTGTAATGAGAAGAAAAAAATGGCCGTTAGCTAGAGGTTTCAAATGAGTTCATCCTTACCACCGATCAGTTTTGTCTTTGTTTTTTCAACATTTATTTTATTTTTGTCATAACGTTGATCGTTATCATGTGACCATCCTGTAGCAGGAAGGTCGCTGTAGCAGAAGTCATCTCCACTGAAGCCCCCTCACAGCAGAGGGCCAGTCATGCTGTTTATTAGGATTTGCTAGTTTTCAGTGAGAAAAAACATTTTCATCAAGTTTTAAATCCTTTCGTTGCTCTTTTCTCTGCGATTGTCATAAAATCGTCGTCCTCTTTTCAAGCCTTAGCTCGCTTTTATTTTGAAATATGAGTCTTGTGATCAGAGATGAATCTGTGCTGCATGATGTGCGTAACATCAGAGCGATAAAAGCCAGCTTTGCCTTTCAGTGATTCGCAGTAAGGACATAAATGACCTAAACTGAGACTGAAAAAAAGTGCAGTCAGTTAAATGTTAGCTCACCTAACATGTAGCAGTGTTTACATGTAGCCATGTTTGACAGACTCCAGGGCTTTGATACCATAAGATGCCTCATATCCTCACAGACTCATGAGATCACACAGGTGGTCTGACCTGCTCGTGTCACACTGTGCTGTCTGTCTGTCCGTTGTTTTTCTCCTGCAGTGATGTTATGTAGCAGAAAAACAGTTGGATGCTGGAAAAGTGCAGAGCGATGGGTGACGTGTGGAGAACATCACAGTCTGTGTGTGTTCAACAGCTGTTAGAGCCACACTTTGTCCTTTCTGTGGTATAACTGCTGGATTTATTTTATTTCAACACTCAGAAACTGTCAGCAAAGCAAAACATGATGATTGGATGATCCTGTGTCACGTCCACAGTGTCAAACGTGCACAGAGACAGTGACACCCACAGAGAAACCCTCAGCTTGGTGTCCATTGCAAATCTGCACCTGTTGTCTTGTTTCTACTTTCTTTGTTGAACTCAGAAACTCGAGACTTGAGATGAAGAAAAATGTTAAATAATGGAATAAAAAAAAGATGATTATTAAAAAAAGTAAAGTAAAATGATATAAATAAATGAGGTGATGATATTTCTGTTTACTTTAGAAGTTATTATACACTGTATGCTGTGATTCTGATCTGGGAAACATTAAAGACATTCATAGCCAGACTGCTGACTTTGTGTTTTTATTCAGTCGCCTAACAGAAGTGCAGTGAGAAACGATTTAGCCCATCCTGATTTCTTAGCTATTTGCATATTTGCCACACTCACGTGTTTCAGATCGTGAAGCAAATTTTTATGATAGATAAAGACTGTAGGTTATAAGAGTAATAAGGCATCCAACACCACAGACAAAAGTGTGCCATATGCAGGTTATTTCCCCAAATCATTAAAACACTACTGTTACCATAATTTGCCCAAACCATGGATCATCCCATGTGTTTAATTAAAACTACTGTAACCAGTAATCTTAAGTAATGTCACTCACTTGTTTTCACACTTTGAGCTCAACACCTTAAAATGAATAACGATATGATAATGAGCCCCACACTAAGATGTTCTGTAATCACTGCACAACCGTCTTCATTTCACTCATGTCTGCCTGAGTGATGCCAGAACCCTTAGAGAGGGAAAAAAAACATTAGCCAGCGGTTTGTCCTGGCAGGTCGGGCCTGGATCAACAGATTCCAGAGGTGTTGCTGTAAATCATGTGGTCAACCCTCCTTGTCTGTGAAAGGAGTGATACTGATTTTAACACAGTATGTGTTTCACATTGAATACACATTTTCCTCCTGTAGCATTTAACATTTGCCAACAATACAGTGTGTTACTGTAACCAACAAGCAGCCAGGAAAACACAGTTTTCTCCACACAAAATCAGTAACACAGAAAAGTGCTATCTAAAGGGTTAGGTCTGCAAGGCCCGCCCACACTCATGTGGACCTCCAGTCTCCCCTCCTCTGGTCTCTGTCATCCTCCTGCTCCTGCAAAAACAAGCAAACAAAAACATGTACATCCACCCTTTTTTTCACTGCTTAGGGTTTATTAGGCATTAGCATTGATTAATCCTAAAATAGTTACCGTCTTCTCAATTTCAAGTCAGTCACACTTAGTCCACATCATCAGTCCAGTCCCAGTCCATTCATATGTATTTATACCAATCACATGCATTTATCCAGTCACATGCAATCGTACCAATCATTGCTGATAGTGGAAAACCGCGCATGAATTTAAATATCCACTGACAGCAATATTACATCATTCCAAAAATAAAAACAATTCTTGTTGCTTTTGAAATGGCCTTTTTAAATCGCTACAATCCTTTTAAACACAGGACTTACCATCTGATATGGTCAGCGTCCTAGTTGGGTGAATTTCCTCAGAAGCCCATTGTAATCTGGAGAAGCCCACCATGTATTTGCTCTCAATTAAAGTATTTTATAGCGCTTTTACTTCCAATCTTGCAGGCCTGCTTTTAAATCATCAACACACAAAATCTGCATCAATTTCAATAGAATCAATAATTTTATTTTTCTTCTATAATCCCAAACTTCAGGTACTGGAATGAAATAACTCAAATCTATGTAAACTATTTACATACCATTTTAAAGGTGAAAGCTGTCAGCGTGATTTGTTGTGACAATATTTTTTTGTGTTGCAACTCACTTTTCTCCTGTGTTTAAGATGAGCAGGGTTAAGAGCTCTGTCTACTTGTGGGGTCTCTGGTTTCTACCTTCGCTGTCAAACCTGCATATAATCAAACTCATCACTGACTGGACCTGAGGACCATCAGAAACCTCTAATATCTCTAAAATTTAGAGTCATTCTCCTCACATACAAGGTCTTGAATAAACAGGTCTCATCTTATATTAAAGACCTCATAATACATTACCACCATAAAAAAACCACCTGTGCATTGAATCATTAGTTGCTATTATTGAACTCTGGCTCTTTCCCATAGTGTCTTTTATCCTGTTTACCTCTGCTCTTTTCTGTTTCTCCTCACCCCTAACACCTTGCAGGAGATTGCTGCACCTCCCTGAGCAAGACTCTGCTGGAGGGTTCTTCCTGTTAAAAGGGAAAACACTGTCACTGAGTTTTTTTCTTTAATATTTTAGGGTCAATATAAATTACACATTATGGAGAAATACAAAACTAGATAAAAGATCTCTTCATCTGGTTTAAAGAATAACGAAGTAATGTAATCTATTTATCTGTATCTAACAAAGCTCTTATTTTCTCCAGATCTTTCACTGGCCTGATAAACATGCAACTAGAGCCATTTCTTAGCTTTAACCAATGACTTTATAGTAAATAGTGTGGCTCAACATGTTACAGTACTGAAAATTCTACAACAGCCTGTGCATCTTGCTCCGTGCAGACAGATGCAATGAAATAAAAAATCATCTCACCCTGAGCAGGGACTTCTCGTTATCAGCGCTGCGGTGCGTTCATGGTACATTGGTAAACTCAACACTCAACAGACAGTAACATTTAAAATAAAATAAAAATAAAATACCATTGGCAATAAAATAACCCTGGGTTACACTCTGGAAAGCAAGCCTGAGCTCTGCGTGATCCGCTAATGATGCTACTACTGAGAGTAAAGTCTGGCTACACAAATACGTGAAATGTATAAAAGCCATTAATACAGGAAACCAGTAAAGGTACACAGCAAAATCTCCAGTGTTAAATTAACACTAGAGAGTGTCTATATGGGTCCACACCTCTGAGTGTTAAATACAACACTGTTGAGTGTTAAATTAACACTTTTGACAGTGTTATATGTTTAAAAGTAACCTAGTCAGTTTTGAAGATTAACAAAGACTAACACTGAGCAGTGCTGATTTTCTAACACTGGAATATTTCTAACATTTTGAGTTATTTTCCAGTGGACCCATATAGACACTCTCTAGTGTTAATTTAACACTGGAGATTTTGCTGTGTATAAATATAGATGGAACATGATGCTTATGAATGTACATCATGGACAAATAACACCAGTATTATGGCTTTCATATTAAAGATGTCTGTGCTATTGACATGCAAATGTGGTTAGCCCAATTCAATGCAAAAATATGAATGCTGCAAATTACCATAAAAAATAAATGAATAAATAAATTATGAAAACATTCACAACAACAATAATAATAATAATAATAATAATAATAATAATAATAATAATAATAATTGTTCTTATTAAAATAGAATAGAGAAGAAAATGCACGGTAAGAAGCTCCATAGGTCTGACTATGTGTGTGTATAATAACTAATATGAGAAAATGTGTGCATGTGTCCTATATCTGTGTGCGCTGTGTGGCTGTTGTAAATGTGTTGCCTTTAAACGCATGTGTGTGCGTGATCGTGCAGAGTAAGCATGTAGAAATAGACAGTGTTGCTTGTGGATCATTGTTCTTATTAAAATATAAATACCGTCATCATTTATATGATAAAAATCAGCATAAACTTTCTGGTGAGGGCATACTTGCATTTCACAAGAATGTGAGCAGGTTATTAATCTGTCATCTTATTGCTGAAGAATAGAAACAATAACAGTAGTAGGTAAATGTCTTTATTGTGTGGCAGTTTGCAGTTTACATAAACATTGTTTCCACTTCTATATTTAAGTAATGGCAGAAAAATAAGTAACTTCTGGAAATGTATTCTTAAAAGTTGTCATCAGCACATATGAGCCTGCGCACAATGGTAGCTGATAGTGAATTTTTTTTGTTTTATATCAGACAGTAAAGAAGAATGACAGCTCTAAAAAAAGTTAAACTGAAGTTAAGAGAAGCTGTACTATATGAAATAGAAACTAACCACAGATACAAAAGATGCATTATTAGAGAAAACTGACTGACATGGAATTTACAATTCAGCTTGCTTTTCCTCGAGGACTTCAATCGTTTTTTTCAGTTGTCCCAGATTCTTTTCACTTTCCTCTATTTTCTCACCCAACTCCTCATTCTCCCTGTCAATGTTAGCCTTACTTTCCTTGACGAAATTCTTAATGTTCTCCATAAATGTATCAACTTGAGGAAAACCATGAGGTAAAACTTTTGCAGATTTCTTCATCAGTGCGATCAATGGGTCCATAAGGCTCAAGTATTCACTCAACAGTTCAGAACCGAAGTTCACTCCTTCCTCACGCTCAGCCTGATGGGATAAAATGTAACAGTTTCATATTACATGAAGGCAGTTTACTATGTTGTAACGTTATATTTGGTCATATATGTCCGCAGTTCTCTGAACATGTACTGACCTTCAGTCTGTCCATTTGTTGTTTTATGTTCTGATAGTTTTCTTTGAGTTGTTTCTGAAAATCCAGCATATACAGTTATTAAAAGAATTTAAATTACACCAGCAACTTTGTTTGTGGTGACTCGCAAAATTACTGAAGCATAAGAAAAAACAATTTACCAGCTGGTCCTTGTCTATCAGTGCACTTGAAAGGCAAACCAGAGACAGCAGGGTGAAGATGAGGAACAATCCTTTGGTGGTGCTGCAAACAGTCACTGATGCCATTGCTGTTCTTAGCAACTCTGTCTCTAAGTCAAAGTTGTACAGCGTTAAAATTTGAATGGAAGGTTCACAAACTGCAGCTGACTGTCTTCATTATCCAGTGGCGTTATCATTCAAAAAAGTGCAACTTTAAGGATTCACAAAGAATCACAACTGAAAAACTCAAATTACAAATCAATCTGAAACATTTTAATTTCTATATTTAAAAAAATGTGAAGTCTGTATAAACCATGTTACAGTGATTTACTTACCTGTGATGTTAAAAGAAGCTGATGAATGAAGGAATGAAAATACGGCACATCACAAAGTTCTTTTATACACTGTCAGTGTAAAAAGTGGGATAATGGGTATTACACATCCTGTGTGTTGCATTCTTTCATTTCATGAGAAACTTTACATATTGCTTGGTTTTTTTTTTTACAGGAAAATGAAACTACATTTACAGGAAAACAAGATTCACAAAGGTGAGGATTTATGGCCTTGGCAACTCCTATTGTGTGAGTGCTTGTTTCTTTTGCTCTCCTCCGCTCTTTGCCATCTGGTGTGAGTGTGGCTGTGAATGACAGGTGTAGCAGCCCTTGGCATCAAGAACAATAGAAGAGTCTCTAACGGGTGCAGCCATTTATTTCCTCACCAAACACAGCTCATTCTCTGGACATCGTTGAGCACCGTGAAAACTATAAAATAAGAAAAAATTGATACCTGTACAGTCCCCTTGAACCTTAACAATAAGCAATATCAACAAATGCGCTTAAACTAAATCAGGTAAATTTAAAGAAAAAAATTAAGTAATTCTGAGATTTACAGTCATTGCTTAAATAAAGCAAAAAAAAAGGCTGCTTAATCGGCATCAAGGTGTTTCACAGTTAAGTAAACGTATAACATCAGATCACATTGCATCACATACCTCAGTCCACTTGCCAAGGGTGCAAACTCCCGTGAACATGTAAACATTCGTCCTGTTTCTCATGGGGTGCTGCTAGCTTGAGCGACACACGTCTAAGTTATAAAGGGTTCAGAAAGTGTGCTTCTTAAACTGAAAAGGAAAAAATATTCCCATGTACCTATCTGTTCTGCCGTCATCCATTGGGGGCACACTGCACAGTTTGCCTGCCACCCAGGGGTAAGCAGAGCTATTTCTCTACTTAGATGCTATTTTTGGTGGGACAATCTGGAGAAAGATGTGAGGAACTATCTCACGGCCTGTTCCATCTGCGCCCGGAGAAAGAGCAGCACATCTCGAGCTGCCACGTTGCTGAAACCATCTACCCACATTCAAGTAAGACTGTCATCCTCTTGGTTATAGACAGATCCCCGAAGGCTGCCCGCTTCATTGCTCTCAATAAACTTCCCACTGCTTCTGAAACTGCTAAAATCTTAGTAAACCATGTTTTCAGACTCCGCAGAATCCGTACAGAAATAGTTTCTGACAGGGGGCATCAATTTGTCCCCCAAGCCTGGAAGGTTTTTTCCTGTTCTTCCTTAGGAGCCAAAGTCTGCCTGAGCTGTGGATTCAACTTCCAAACCAATGGGCACACAGAGAGGCTTAGACAAGAGCTTGAGGCCGCCCTGCAGCCCCAACCTATAACCCTTCCACTTGGCCTACTCAGTTGCCCTGGATTGGTTGCTGACAACTTTTTAACCTCTTTGGCTACAGGTCAGTCTCCGTTAAAAGCTTCTGTGGATTATGAACCATCTTTGTTCTCTTCTACAGAGTTAGATCTCATAGTGCGTTCTGTACAACTCCGATGTCAGCAGGTTTGTACATCCTCGCACCGCTTATGATAGAATATAAATTGTACTAAATACGGACGTACATGGTGACGTAGGCCAACTGACATTAAATTTGCCAGTGCACCCACATGCAGGCATTGCTGCACAACTAGAGCATATTTAAGAATTATATCTTTTTGAAGTAATCACATTTTATATTAAATATAACAGAACACTGACCTTTGGTATTGAATCTAAAGAAGACATTTCTCCTGAAAATTAAGGTAGGACAGAAATCACTGGTGATATGATTTAAACAAATAAAAATGAAATCACATTTGTTAGAGCGAGCTTTTAATAGCCTATAAGTTCACAAAAACAAAAGCGAGGAAAACAGGGCTATTTACACACACGTGCACACACACACACACACACACACACACACACACACACACACACACACACACACACACACACACACACACACACACACACAGATAGGAAGAGGGGAAATGGATATAAATGCAGACAATCACAAGGGGAAGACAAAAGTCAACCGAAGACACAAAAGATGACCATCAAAATAAAGACAGGGGAAAATCCAACGTATAACTACTAACCACGAAGACAAGAAACTCACACTGAACAGGAAAACATGACTTTCGCTAGTGTTAAAATTAAAACCTTGACAAACCCACTGTGCATATAAAAGAAAATAACAAAAGACAGATTTAAGGAATGTGAAGCATTTTATTAAGAATTCAAGGTAAATAACGGCATTGCATGCACTAAACTTTGTGGAAATGAAGTTCGGTTTTCCTGTAAAACAAAAGTGAATATTACCACTTCTAGAGAACATAGGCACACAGACACACCCACAGACAAGCCAAGTCACGCACAGGTAAGCTGTGTCGTGGGGAAGGGGGGAGGGGACACTAGAAGCATATAAAGCATTTTGTGGTGTGAGCCCTTTGTATTATCATTCAGCAGTTCCCCTGTAGCAGGTGGAAAAACCCCAGCAACACTGTACTATAAGAGGATATTGCAGGTAGATTTTTATACAACATTTCCACTCAAATTAAAACATTTCACTTTAAAGATTTAAGAAGGAAATTTATAAATGTACTTTATGCTTTGGTTTTTTTTTTTCCAGAAGAGTGATGGCAGCTGTGAATTTATCCAGAAGCAAAGGAGTGAGTGGTGTCACAACTACCAGGGGTTTATTCATCATTTTCACCCTGTTGGTTCTGGTCAACCTTTCAAGTTCACAGATAAAGAAGGACCAACTGGTAAAATGATTGTGATATATTTATATCTATATTTTTTTGATCTGCCAGTTGTAGTTTTATTTAGTTACACTGTTTGCCTTCACATGTTTCACATGGCTGCTTGTGGACATTCTCTATCTGGATTTGCAGGAAGAACTGAAAGAAAACATTCAGAAATTACAACAAGCAGCAGTGACAAGGAAGGTGAGTCTGTCTCTGTCCATGTTGTGCTCATGAATGAGTAATGTGGAATGTCTATAACTGCTAATATAAATATTTATAAATCTATTAAACAACCAAAGCCCCCCCCACAAAGAATATAAAAGTAGTTTTTACACATTTGTCTCGTTTCATTTTCTCCTCCAGGATAATCTCAAGTTAGACAGATTCTATATTCCACTATTCTATGATGATTTTATGCACTTAATGGACATTTTGTCTGAAACTCTAAATACAAC
Source organism: Simochromis diagramma (assembly GCF_900408965.1). Lineage (NCBI taxonomy): Eukaryota > Metazoa > Chordata > Actinopteri > Cichliformes > Cichlidae > Simochromis > Simochromis diagramma. The sequence goes on from NW_024387385.1 coordinate 41,947, forward strand.
AATGGGAGATTTTCCACCAGTGTTGGATTTAATGAATGACCTGAAAACATTCCTGAAAGCCACCAAGAAGTACATAGACAAATACCTTGAGACGACAGCTGGAGAAATCCAGGACTATGAAGAGAAACTAAATGTTGTGATGGAGCGGCTGACACACCTAGAGAAACATAAAGATGAATTGTAACACATTAGTCTACATCTGTCGCTTATATTGTGTGTATTGTGTTTGTAAATCTTCTCCTTTATACCGTGCAGTTTCAGTTTCAGTTTTTGCCTTGAGAGTGGCCTTGATATTTTAAATTGCTGAATAAAGCTGTAAACTTGTGTTTGACCTGAAAAAATAACTTGTCAAGTTTTTTGTTATCATTATGTTCATTATAAAAAAGTTGTAATGCAAGTACAAACCAATGATGATGGGGATTTTGTGTGTGAAGTAGTTGATAGTTATTATTGATTTATATAAAATACTTTAATGTGAATAAAAATTGTTAATAAAACTGTTATCCTTTGCTTTTTTCTTTTTCTTTTGCCTTTTTTCCCAGAAGGAAGTACGGCATCTGTGGCTGATTGGTGTCCATTGTTTACTGACTCACCAAATTTAAATTCTATAACCCACAAAGTAGAGAATATCAATCAGCTGTTAGGCTGCTTTTGACTAACTCGTTAATATACTCTATATTTTATATATCCTTTCCTTCATTGCCATTCTGAAATAAAAGGGCCAGTCTATGTTTTCTAGTTATACCTCAATGAGGTGATGAGGATAATGAACTATCTGGTCAAGTTCCCTTTAATGCTACGGGACTAAAAGCACAGGAATATTGTAGACTAAATCTATGATTTTTACGAAAACATCAACCACCAAAGATGTACATTTCTTTGTCAAGTACAATTAGTAAAATGAACTATTTTAAAGGATATCTGAAGAATCATTGTCTGTGAATAAAGACATTAAAGTTGTAATAAATACCTATTTTTACAAACTGTGAAATTCACAAGAAAAGACGACAGCTGTGGCTGATGCTGAAATTGGCAGTGTGCAAACCTACAACACATGCAATCATTATCAAATGATAACATGTGAGAAACACAGAAACAAATAGATGCAAAAACTTGTACTTCTTATACTTTTGTTTTCAGTGTTTGCATCACATTATGAACACTAGTATCTCCATAGATAGTTACCAGGTTATAAATATATTACTTCATGCTAATGTTGCAATATATGTAGTGTCTATTTTAGTGTTAAGATATACTATTGATCATATGATAAAGATTATTTGAATATTAAATGAAAAACTGAAAACTGGAATTATTGGAAAAGTGGAATATGAACTGGTCTCATTTTTAACAAAAGTGATGCTGGCTCTAACACTGGATTACATTCGCTTTCTGTTCATTTGTATATTCTTTTACAATGTGTAAAAAAACATTTCTTTGTCTTTATAAGCAGTCCATGTGTTAAACAAACCCAGTCTCGGGGCAGTTTGTAAAATAATCCCAGGAAAACCATCTAGATTTTTCTGTTCATGTACACAAACAGTATTTTTTCTTGAAATAACAGTGAGTAACATGCCTAAACTCATCCCTTTTCTGCCACATGCTTCTGTCGTGGCTGCTGTTAATATATGGAATATTCTTCAACTGTTTAACAGTCTGATGGGCCATAATTTCCATAAAGTGGATCATATTACATCTGTGAAATGAAAGAGAAAGCACAGCTCACTTAAAGTATTTGTAGTGTTTGAGTCCCTTGTGTTTTCAGTCTACACCTGTACAGTGCAGCCGCTCTTTCTCCTTTCAGCAGGCAGGTAAGATCAGCAAAACTGCATCATAAGATGGTTTATAGTTAATACGTTTTATACAATATATTAATAACATAAAACAGGAAACATAGATTTAATTCTTCATTCATCATTTCATTTATTTTCTGTCATTTTCTCTCCAGAAGTTTTTATTTCAACGGTGATGGCAGCAGCAGGCGTCTCCAAAAGCAGAGGACTGACTGGTGTCAGAAACACCAAAGTTGTAATCATCTTCTTGCTGCTGTCCCTGGTTTATGAGGCAAATTCACAGACAACTGAGGAATATTTGAATGTAAAATTAAAGTCACTATAAGTTACTATACCTTTTTTCCTTCACTTACAGTTGTTAATATGTAGTAAGACTGATGCATCCTGTTTTTTCAAATTTCAGAAAATCAAGGCCGTCTTAGGAGAAGCTGATGAAAAACTACAGTTTCTTCAGTCCATCCAGGAACTAATAAAGACATCATCATTTTCAGAGGATTTTCCACCACTGATGGATTTCACAAATAACTTGATTAACTTCATTGAGAAATCCAAGATGCTGTTAGAAAGAAAAGAAAAAGAATTTGAAAGAAATGAAGGACAACCTAAAACTCAATGGAAGCAGAACTTTTAGCTATGCATAGACTTTGGTATCATTGTTTTTCATTGTTGTTACTATTTTGATTAAAGAGCTAGATGGGACATGTATTTGTTTTGCTTTTACCTCTCCTGAACTGTGATTTGTTTTCTTTGCTGAAACTCTGCAACATTATGTTTTGTCCACTTACGTTGTTTTTTAAACACAGAGGTGCTGTCAGCACCTCTACTCTTGCACCATTGAAAATTGTTGTGTTGATCATTCAAGTTTATAGAACTCACTTCATATCTTTTGTTAGTTGTTATGGATCTTCAGCATGGTAATGGGGGCTAGCCCTAAATACTTTTTCTAGTTTGAATAAATAATATCATACTAATTGCTCTTTTTGCTTGTGTACTTTTTTTTTAATTTTATGATATATATATATAAATATATATATTACATATTATGCTATGACTGGGAAATTGTTCTTATGTGTATTAGTTATACAAGTGTCTGTATTGGTAATACCATCCATGAACCAATAAATTCCTGCATACAAAGATGTTTTTGTTTCAAGTGGTGATGTAATTTGATAAAGGTCTTCAGTGTGCATCAAACCACAATATTAACCTGTCTGGACCAGATATCATCATCATATTTGTTCATCAGTCTTATTTTGCAAGCTGGAGATGCCGCTCCAGCGAGCCAGAGAATCCCCCCCCCTCCCCCTTTGTGGCAAGCAGCAGGTGCACCTCGCAAATGGAGGGCGCCTTTACTCCCTGCAAATGGGCAATAGAAAACCGATCACTGCCCATGAAATCCCCAAAATGAGCTGGCATGATGTCAGGGCAGCATGGGTGGCAGCAACTTTTTTTTTGCCGATGCCATGATGCCGCCTCCACCACGATGCCGCAATGGGCAACCGCCCATGTTGTGATGTCAACCTAAAAGCTCACTAGAGCATGAAGTAGAAAAAATTGTTCAGAATATGCAGAGACAAGAGCTCTCCTCCTCCACATTTACAGTATCACCAGCGGCGTGCAGCAGGCATCATGCTGAACTGATCTGAGCCAGAGATCAAGGCAGAGAAGGTAGGGGATGGAAAGATTGAGGCAGAGAAAGAGAGAAGAGAACAGAGAAGAAAGAAAAAAAAAAAAAAGAAAAATAATTTTTTTTTTATTATAATATGTTATTTCACAACAATAACTGATGGGCTTCTATTCCTATAAACAGGACTAGACAAACACTACTTTGTTGAAAACAAAAGTGAAAGGGCTGCTCACATTCACGAGATGCAAATGAGTTAAGAGACACTGTATATAAAGCATCTGTGGCATGTCATCTCATTTTAGTTTCATTCTCCACCTGTATGGTACAGCAGCTCTTCTTACATTCGCACAGCAGGTAAGAGGAGTAATCATGCACAATAATATGATTTATATTGATTTATATTTACAGAATAAGTTTATGAATATATATATATATAAATATAAAAGAAAAAAAAAAAAAAAAAAAAAAAAAATATATATATATATATATATATATATATATATATATATATATATATTCAGTTACCTATTAACTCTAAATGTCTATGATATCTCAACTTTCTTAAGCAGGGAGTTTGTTCCAGTTCTAAGAGCGATGGCAGCAGCAGCCTTTTCCAAAACCAGGGGACCAGCTTTAGCCAACAAAGGCTTATTACTCATCTTCTCTCTGCTGTGCCTTGTTTCAGTCGCAAGTTCCCTCTATACCCAAGGCCAGGTGATGAATTGACTTTTGCTGAATTCCCTTCTATGATTCAACAATTACACACTTATGTGTATATGTACAGTCTAAGTCATCACAATTAGCTGCTGAATTTTTTTCTTTATTTGCAATGGGTCACACAGATGATGCTTGAGCAGATGAAGATAGTCATAAAAGAAGCAGAGAGATGGAAGGTGGGTCAGTCAGTCTCCAAGTTTTAAAATCTGCTGTGTGTAGGCAGAAAAGAAGGGTTAAAAAATACCTTAATAAATCCATTTTACTTTACACTATCTACAGTGATATATGGCAAGTCTTGCAAGTATAGCAAATGCATTACATACAGTGTAGAATAATATGGTAAATTTAAATGTTCTTATTTTTTTCTGTTAGGCAGAAGACAAATATAGAAAGGAAACAATCACAAACCTATTTGATCTTTCAAGTTCACTGACCCACAAGGACCAACTGGTAAATTAATATTTAATAACCTTTGTTCATTAGTTTGACATAAATAATCTCTTCCTGTAAGAATGCTCTTCTTTTGCTGTGGTTTTCATTGTGTTCTTCAGCAGCTGTCACACTCACCGTGCTCTGCTTTTTTCTGGAAAATATTCAGGAACCATTCCAGGAAACCCTAAGCAGCGCTGTAAAACAAGAGGAAAGGCTGAAGGTGGGTTTGTCAGTCTCAAAGTTACTCACATGTTAACTGAGAAAGTCTTTAATTCATAAAACTAATAACTCGAAGCCTACAGTAACATCAGCATACCTTCAGGGATCTGATACACTGCAAATGGACAACATTGAAATGGAATTAAATGTTATATCATTTGTGCTAAAATGTTTATTTTTCTCATTCAGGGAGGAGACGAGTACAAAATGGCAGCAAGAGTATTGGATGAATTGTTTGAGAAATACATTCATCAGTCAGAACTGAATATGTTAGCTCATTATCCACCAGTGAAGGAAGTAATTAAGGTTGGTTTGCACTTTATGAAGAACTTCCGAACTTACATGGACAAGAAGATGACTTTGCTACAAGAATAGAGAACAGGAAAGAAACTGGGTGTGATGGGCAGCTTCACAAAACTGTAGAAGAAACAACAAATTGAACTGCTTACATTTCTGTCTCTATGTCTGTTCTAGTTTGCGCATATTTAGTTTTTATGAAAACCATTTTTGTTGTTTCTAAATCATAAAAAAATACATTACATTCAAGTTATACATATGTGACTTCTTTATATTAATTTGGCACAAAGTTGTAGTAAACTGGGGAGTTATTTTGTTTTACTGATCTTGGCCAGTGATTCTTTTATTTAGACATTATACGTTTCTATGCATTCTAAATAAATGTGGTATGCAAAGAATGTTTCTTGTGCTTCCTTTGTCAAACCCTAAAGTAAAAACGAAAAAAATCAGAGATGATATATGTAGAAACTGTATCATAATCCCCTATTCACTGACAACAAAGATGATGACAGGGTTTTTTGCTTCCTATGTTTTGATCATAAGTCCTTCAGGTCAAGCATAAATGATGGAATCATTAATCCATTTTTAGATATTTGTTTATTTGTCCAAAGTATTTAGATAATCAAATATTTCTTCATTTTATTTTTATCTATTTATTTACTCACTTTCCTGCTATTTTACCTCTGTCCAGCCCAACAGTGGGTAATGGGTGTTATTAGTGGAAATCAGCTAATGATATCGGCCTGTAGTGGCCTTTTACTACTGCTAGTTTGTTCTGAAGGTTGTTATGACTCATTCAGATTGAGGATCACTAAGAAGAGCATGGAAAGACTCCAGAATCTACTCTCACTGGTTTCCCCAGCAGAATTTGCTTTCCCTGCGGTGGGTTCATGCACTGGGCAGGGAGAGCAGATCCAGTTGACTCCATTACAATCGACAAGAGTCTGGTCACCAGTCTGTTGCAGGGCTAACACATGTACACAGACAACTGTTCGCACTCTCTCCCTGCAACAAAACATTACCTGTCCTTTTATTAACTGCAAATATTAGCTTCTTCATGACTAATTCATTCGCTAGTTAATTAAGTTACGAGTAAAATGATTATTCGCAGATTCACAGTAAATATCCTGATTAGCTTCAATGCATCTATAATAAATATGTAATTTAAGTTTGTTGTTGTTTAACACAGATTTCAGAGGAGCATTGTTGCTTCATCCTTAATAGTTTAAAGAAGAACTGAATTAGAAATCAAAGGTCCTTAAAAGTTTTTTCTGCTCCCAGACCCTCGAAGACAAATTTCACCCATGAGAGCTGACAGGATACGATTTTTAAAAAAAGTGACATTATTAGAAACAAAGGTGAGCAACAATACTTAATATGTGCTTTTAACATAACTGTCATTTACATAGTGGTCTTGTATTTGTTAAACGTTTTCCAGGATGGTATCTGGCAGTTTCTTCCACAGAAGAATCCAGAGAAGTTTCATTCATCACTGTGGGACTGGTTTCACCTAAAAAGCTCATTTCATTCATTCCCCATACGTTCGTTTATGGAAATGTTTCAGAGACTGATTTCTCTACCAGAGGGTGAACCAGTGTGTTTCCATAGATTACCTCTTTATGAATGTCCTTCTTAACCCTTTCACACATAACACATAGACACAAGAAGCAGAAGTGCTTTCAAGAAGCAGCCACAGTGAGGACACAGCCACCTTACACTGAGGTCAGAGCTCAGAATTTTAAAAAGCATCTGAAACAGCTCAGGTTGGAAAGAAGCCTTTTATTCTAGCTGTTGTTAGGGCTCAAACCCTGGTGCAACCCTGAACTGGATAAGAGGAAGAGGATGGATGAATGGTATTCCAATTATGTAATCTGATAATTTACAAACTGAAATTATCTAATCAGAATGTAAGTAAGGATTATACAAATGGGAAAGCAGACAGAGGTGTGACATAAATATAAATGTATTACCTGACATACGAGGAGAGCTACAAGTAGTCTGAACAGTTTGCAGGTCTGTCAGCACGAGACATTCTCACATAGAAGACATTGTTAGTCTCTATTTCATTTGACCATAATTGGGCCATTAGACCAGCATTTCTCACATATTATGCTGTACTGTACAGTCTTACTGACACGGGATTGAATCTGCATGATGAAAATAAAATGACTAAATCCTCTTTTTTATGGTTTATTTGTTTCAAACCAGCAGAAAAAGAATTCAGAAGAAGTCGCAGAAGAAATATATGAGGCCGTGTAGTGAAATGTTTTTTTTTTCTTGTTATCATAAGACATTTGGAGTGATGGCTTCTACAACTTTGGTTGTGCATAAACTAAAGCTTACAGTCTAAGAAGTCAGAGTGTTGATATTAATGAGAGACATAAGGAAAAGATTAAAACAGCAACTGCATTTGTAGTGACTCTCAAAATTTCTGAAGGTTAAGAAAAAAAGTCACTTTACCAGTTGGTTCTCATCTATGTTGAATGTACCAGTTGGTCCTTGTCTATCAGGACACTTGAAAGACAAACCAGACACAGCAGGGTGAACATGAGGAACAGGCCTTTGGTGGTGCTGGAAACAGTCACTTCTGTCTCTAAGAAGAAAATGTACATTGTAAAGCATGAAGAGTTGAATGGGAAATGTACAAACTCCAGCTGAACATCTTTAAATTCCAGCGGAGTTATTTCAAAAAAAAAAGAAAAAAGAAAAAAGAGTATAAAATCAATGCGTTACATTGCATCACAAAGGAAATAATTAAAATAGAACTGAATCTAAAATGTCACATCACAATGTCCTTTTACACACATACTTATTTTTCCACCTCCCCTTTTGCTCAGCTTAACGCTGCTGTGTGTTTGTTTCCTGGTGTGCAGAAACAGTCACACTTACCTGAGCTTATTGTTGTAACTCAGCTTTCACTTTTGTTTCACAGATATTTCCCTGATCCTGCCAATATTGAAACTAAATGATTTGTGTCATATGCTTACCTTGATATATATAGAGCTGGTTATCTTCTGTATAGCGATGAAAATGTATGCAGTGTTTTCTTACAGTACTGCCTAAGGGAAACAAGTTTAATGTGGACAGAATGGATCCCAGCACAGAATTCTTTGAAACTCAATGACTAACTTTTGTGCATGAAGCAGACTCCCAACTTACATTTACAAACTGAAATTTGTCAGATAGATATGATTCAAACCAGTGCAGTGCATTTCCTTAAACTGGGAACAGTGTCTTCCAGTGTCTGTGGTAAAATAGTGCTCAGATCTTTTGTGTGTGTTTTTGGGTGGGTTGTTTGCAGGTGTGTTGCACTGTGTTTGTATGTGTGTAGATGCAGTAAAACTTTCATCTTAGCTTAACTTTGAAGCTCAGGCTTTCATATTTGTTTTACAAATAACTTCATTTGCCTGTTTATCTTTACAGGAACATGCACAGTGTCGCTGTGAGACAGATGCAAATGCCTTAATGACAACATGAGGAGAAAAAAAGTGAAGCACTGCAGAGTGCACTAAATTATAAATGCAATCTTTAAATATATTTTAAAACTGAACAATTTTGTTTATCTTTACATCATTTGTAAATGGGTCAGGTACATTTTAGTTAATCCACTTTTGTGGCTGACTGCTGGGGATATGGCAAAAAAAGTTGTATATTTTGAGATAGATATTCTGACAACAAACCGTAACAGTAGCAGGTTAATGTTTTTATTATGTGTCAGGTCATACAAACATTTTTTCCACCGCAGAAATTAAGTAATGGTTGAAAAAAAAATCGAAATTCTGTTAATGTATTCCTAAAACATTATCTTTAACACATAAAATCCTCTGGACAATGATAGCTAACAGTAAAATCCTAGTTTATGTAAAATTGTAAAGAAGGGGGACACTTCAAAAACGTTAAACCAAACTTAAACAAGTACTATATGATAAGGGAACTAAACAGATGCAACATTAGAGAAAAAGGAAATCACTGAGACAGAAGTTACAATTCAGCTTGCTGTTCCTCAAGGAATTCAATAAATTCCTTCTGTTTTTGTAGTTTCTTTACGTTTTCTTCTATTTCCCCTCCCAACTGCTCTTTCACCCTATCAATGTAAGCCTCAATTTTCTTCAACATCTCTGTATTGTAGTCCGTTAGTTGTTTGATCTCAGTCACATGTTGTTTGAACTCAGTCTGATGGGAGAACATTTAATTAATTTCATAACATTCCACAAACTCAGTTTACTCTTGCCACATTATATTTTGTCATACATGTACTCGAGTCACTTATTACAGCTCCTAATGCACCAGTATTCTTAGACAATGTTTGACAGGTATGTGAGAAACATGTACCGACCTTCAGTTTTTCTAGCTGCTCGTGTGATTTCTGATAGTTTTCTTTGAATTTTTCCTGAAATTCCAAAGTAAACATTGTTTATGTTTTTTCTTTGTTTGTTTGTTTTGGTAACGGTATGAACAGTGAAAGGTGGTGGATTGGCCAGATACTGGCCAAAATGCTGGGTGAAAAACCCAGGCAATGACAAACAAGGTTTTGTAAGGAAGAGCTTTTATGGCCGTGGCAACACTCAGTGTTGACTGCCTTCGTCTTTTGTTTCCCTCCTCTTTTACTTCAGACCTGTCTCTTTCTTCCCAATTCTACTGTCCGTTGAGAATGTGTGTGTGAATCACAGTGGTCACAGTATTTTTTAGGTCTTCTGAGTGCGTGACATTCCAACTCAATCAACCAGTTACTGACAGGTGCAGGTTTCTGGCATCCCTGCTTGATTACACAACTCTCTTTTCTTGTGGGTTTGCGTGCATGCTTTATTTTCATAGTTTTCTGTGAAGTGAAAGTATTTTATTTATCAGTGAGTGTCACCGTGACATTATGAGGGGCAAAAAACTGCATAAAGTTATGCAGAAGAAAAACATTGTAGGTCATGAATAATATTTAGGACATTGCCAAAAGAGAAAAAAATGCCTTTTATACTGCAGTTGATGCAGGGAGTTTTAAAATTTCTTATTCTGTATATTAAATAAAACTGCATGTATGTGTGTGTGTGTGTGTGTGTGAGTGATGTGTTGCAAAGTTAATTATTTGGTGAAACCCTGATATGTTCATCTGGTTCCCTTGTCAGGGCTTACTAAGACACTTCATGGAAATAAGTCATCAGCAACATGTAGATACATGGCACCTTAAGAAAAATCACCCCACTGCTTCACTCACATGTTCAGCTCAAAATATGAAACAGATTCCCTGACCAATTATCAGTTTGCTATTCATTCTTTCACTTTGGATATTCCCTCAGGCTAACAGGGAATTCAGTAACTCATTTGGTTTTGTTAGTTTTTTCTGAATGCTTAAACCCTAACTGTGATTCTTATAGCACAATTTCTAAAACTATTAATACTTATAGCAAAACCATTCTGTTAGGGGTGAACAGTTATCAAACACTCAGGTGAAGAAATGACACTCAGACAGTTCAACAGTTAACGTGCACGGGTGAGAGCTCAGAGAGAGTCACAACCCTACACTTGTCTTGCATCTTTATTTATACACTTCAGTATAGTGATGTCACATGGCAAAGGAAAGATAAAACAGGAACTTAGCTACACGCTCTTCACTCGTGGGGAGAGAACATGTAGTTGCTGGAACTTAATCTAACAACAACAGCTTGTTTTCACAACTCATTGTGGTGTTGTGATGTGATTGTTCAGAGAGTTCATGATAGAAAGACATTTGCATAAGCAGAAATATCAAACACTTATCAGTATATCACTCAGTTGCATTTCATGACAATAAAACTTAAAAATCCCTTAACACATTCACTGAGTTTGCAAAACTAAAAGCACAAACACTGCTTTGAACTTAGTTTACCATTTTGTAACACACACTTTGCAAACCTGTAGCTACAATCCACTGCACAGCACTCTTTTTGCCTAACTGTAAACACAAAAGGAAAAGATTAAAACAGCAACTGCATTTGTAGTGACTCTCAAAATTTCTGAAGGTTAAGAAAAAAAAAATCACTTTACCAGTTGGTTCTCATCTATGTTGAATGTACCAGTTGGTCCTTGTCTATCAGGGCACTTGAAAGACAAACCAGACACAGCAGGGTGAACATGAGGAACAGGCCTTTGGTGGTGCTGGAAACAGTCACTGCTGCCATCGCTGTTCTGTCTCTAAGAAGAAAATGTACATTGTAAAGCATGAAGAGTTGAATGGGAAATGTACAAACTCCAGCTGAACATCTTTAAATTCCAGCGGAGTTATTTCAAAAAAAAAAGAAAAAAGAAAAAAGAGTATAAAATCAATGCGTTACATTGCATCACAAAGGAAATAATTAAAATAGAACTGAATCTAAAATGTCACATCACAATGTCCTTTTACACACATACTTATTTTTCCACCTCCCCTTTTGCTCAGCTTAACGCTGCTGTGTGTTTGTTTCCTGGTGTGCAGAAACAGTCACACTTACCTGAGCTTATTGTTGTAACTCAGCTTTCACTTTTGTTTCACAGATATTTCCCTGATCCTGCCAATATTGAAACTAAATGATTTGTGTCATATGCTTACCTTGATATATATAGAGCTGGTTATCTTCTGTATAGCGATGAAAATGTATGCAGTGTTTTCTTACAGTACTGCCTAAGGGAAACAAGTTTAATGTGAACAGAATGGATCCCAGCACAGAATTCTTTGAAACTCAATGACTAACTTTTGTGCATGAAGCAGACTCCCAACTTACATTTACAAACTGAAATTTGTCAGATAGATATGATTCAAACCAGTGCAGTGCATTTCCTTAAACTGGGAACAGTGTCTTCCAGTGTCTGTGGTAAAATAGTGCTCAGATCTTTTGTGTGTGTTTTTGGGTGGGTTGTTTGCAGGTGTGTTGCACTGTGTTTGTATGTGTGTAGATGCAGTAAAACTTTCATCTTAGCTTAACTTTGAAGGTCAGGCTTTCATATTTGTTTTACAAATAACTTCATTTGCCTGTTTATCTTTACAGGAACATGCACAGTGTCGCTGTGAGACAGATGCAAATGCCTTAATGACAACATGAGGAGAAAAAAAGTGAAGCACTGCAGAGTGCACTAAATTATAAATGCAATCTTTAAATATATTTTAAAACTGAACAATTTTGTTTATCTTTACATCATTTGTAAATGGGTCAGGTAAATTTTAGTTAATCCACTTTTGTGGCTGACTGCTGGGGACATGGCAAAAAAAGTTGTATATTTTGAGATAGATATTCTGACAACAAACAGTAGCAGTAGCAGGTTAATGTTTTTATTATGTGTCAGGTCATACAAACATTTTTTCCACTGCAGAAATTAAGTAATGGTTGAAAAAAAAAATTGAAATTCTGTAAATGTATTCCTTAAACATTATCTTTAACACATAAAATCCTCTGGACAATGATAGCTAACAGTAAAATCCTAGTTTATGTAAAATTGTAAAGAAGGGGGACACTTCAAAAAAGTTAAACCAAACTTAAACAAGTACTATATGATAAGGGAACTAAACAGATGCAACATTAGAGAAAAAGGAAATCACTGAGACAGAAGTTACAATTCAGCTTGCTGTTCCTCAAGGAATTCAATAAATTCCTTCTGTTTTTGTAGATCTTTTTCACTTTCTTCTATTTTCCCTCCCAACTGCTCTTCCTCCCTCTCAATGTAAGCCTCAGTTTCCTTCAGCATCTCTGTAATGAAGTCCGTTTGTTGTTTGAGCTCTGTCACTTTTTGTTTGAACACAGTCACTTTTTGTTTGGAGTCAGTCACATGTTGTTTGAACTCAATCTGATGGGAGAACATTTATAATTAATTTCATAACATTCCACAAACTCAGTTTACTCTTGCCACATTATATTTTGTCATACATGTACTCGAGTCACTTATTACAGCTCCTAATGCACCAGTATTCTTAGACAATGTTTGTCAAGTATGTGAGAAACATGTACCGACCTTCAGTTTTTCTAGCTGCTCGTGTGATTTCTGATAGTTTTCTTTGAATTTTTCCTGAAATTCCAAAGTAAACATTGTTTATGTTTTTTCTTTGTTTGTTTGTTTTGGTAACGGTATAAACAGTGAAAGGTGGTGGATTGGCCAGATGCTGGTCAATGTGTAAAAATAACTAAGTTGTTTGGTGGTGGCTGTGGCGGAGCAACAAGGCCTTTGGTGGTGCTGGAAACAGTCACTCCACTGCTTGAGGCTAGAGCTGCTGCCATCACTGTTTGTGACTGAGTAAATCTGTCTTGAAGATGAAAGCACAAAAGTTAAATAGTAAGGTTCCAGACTGAAGATTTTTAAATTCTAGTTTTATTATTATGCTAAAAATTTTAAAAATGTAAAAATGAACTAAAATGCAACACATTATTAACATTTTTAAATACATATGTTCAACGCCTTAGAATCAGCTTTCATATGAAGAGTTTTAATTTCTAAACTTACCTGTGAAGTGAAAAGAAGCTTGTGAATGAAGAGATGAAGAGATACGACATCATAGTGTCCTCGTTCTGCTTTGTGTGTGTGTCAGAATGTTTTTCCCGTTGTGTAGAAGCAGTAAGACTTACCTGAGCGTATTCACTTTTGTTTCACAGATATCTGCCTCACTCACACACTACACGATTATGTGTACATAAATTATTGTCACATGAAATGCATAACTGACTACCTGACAGAAAGAAAAAATCAACATGCAGTGAAAACTATGCAACTGTCACGGTACTGGGTTTGCGACTCAGTGTTTTCATGCGGGACAATGTCATGGCCCGGTGGCTGATGTGTTGAAAGTGAGGACCCAAATGCAGACAAACCAGACGAGGAGGGATCTTGACGAATGCAATAATGAGAAACAAAGGCAGACGGACACTAAGAGAGTAATAATCTGAACAAAACTTGGAAAACAAAACATAACCAGAAACGTGGAACATCTTGAACACAAGATACATGTAAATGACCCATGATAAACAGAGGATCTGACAACAAATGAAGGAACACTTATACAACAAATCCACCGAGATAATCCTTCCACAATACGAGGTTAGTCATTAATACTGCTGCATGGGCTGGGCTGTAGTTACATCGTAAGGGTTTAAAAACTGAGCTTTAAAATGATTAGCGGTAATAAAAACCAAGAGAGGCCGACAGTGATCATTGACTATTTTTATGGGCTTGTTGAGATTAAACAGAACAAGATACAAAGCATTAAAACGTGTAAAAAAAACCACTAACGCCTTATTAAATGCAGAGTAGTTTGGTCCAGGAAGCAGGATTCATCACACCATCACTTACAGACTGGATTACAATACATTCATCTGTGTCTACCCATTAAATGAGTCCCACAGTAATATATTTAAAATTCCTGGTTTCTAGGTTTCTGTTCTGCTTCTGTGCCTCCCCTGTGTTCTTGGTGAATGTTTAATTCTGTTATCCGTGTATTGTATGCTCAATCTTGGTTTTCTGTCGTTATGTATTCCCTGTGTCCCACCTCTTGTTACTTTTGTCTCTGTGCTTCATGTTCCCTCGTTCCCCCAGTTTTACTTTGACAGTTCTTGTCCGTTGTCTGCGTATTCTACTTTGCTTCCTTGTCTTGTTATTTCTGATTTGTCCCAGCTGTGTTCTCACCTGCTCCATATCCTCTTGTTGTCCTGCCTGTGTATTTAAGCCCCGTGGTGGTGACTATTTCATTTATTCCCCCACCCTTCTCCTCCTGTAAAGACATTCTCTATGCAGTTGCCTGAACTAGAGTCCAGAGACCACCAGCTTACATCAATTATGACACAAAGGAACTAGTCACAAAAAGTGACATAACTAATTTTTATTGGGTGAAACTAGTAAGATGATAAAATATGCAATGTATTGACTACACTGGGCTGAGACAACATATATAACAAAAGGAACAAAAATAAATATCCCTCACCACTGATAACCTAGAGGGCTCTATTATTGACTAATTTTGAGATGAGTGTAAGAAAATGTTTAGCTCTACACTTTTGGGAACATTAAGCAATGAGCTGTTTATTTATTTATTTGGTTTAAGAAACCCACTTTTCAGAACCCAGTAAATTGTTAAACTGGTTATTTTTGTTGACTTAGATTACGTTTTGTTCTCTGATTAGACTCTTGCCTCCACAACCTGAAACCCCGTAAGCAATAGAAAATGGATGGATGGATCTAATCCATGTCTTAAAAGCACTTTGGGTCAACTTCTTTTGTCTTTTTATTTATTCAGTGGGCTAAATATGTTATTTCAACATGTGAATATAGTCTATAGCTGATCCGTCTGCTAAAGTAACTGAGGGATTCCTTCCTTCTTTCTTCTTCTTTTGCTACGTACTTCTACACATTACTCTGTTTTCTCACTGACTCTAGCCTACACTGAGAGTCTGCTCAGTGCTGCAGGACAGCTAAACAGAACAGAGCAGCAAGGACGGGTTGAGGCCAAGTGTACCTGCATGAGAGGAGAGGTGTTTTTGCATAGACATGTCTCCTTTCCGGTGAAAGGGAGCAACAAACCTAACCCCTATTAGCTTCATGGTTTACCAGGATGTAAAAGGTGCATTGTTAATGCACATGCGCTTTTGCAAATATGCAAAAGCGCTGAATACCACTTCACACTTTATATGCTGTACTATTAAAAACTCACTTATAAAATGAAAGCTAGCTAGATGCTAAAGTACTGCAACTGCAACATATGGACACGTGCAGTTGTTCCAGTGCTGTGGTGAAAAAAGGAAAGAAAAAACATCGGCCCACTGACTACAGCACAGTTTTTTTCTTTTATCTCTTTTTACGTGACATGCCCTGGTGATTAGTACATGAGATATGTTACTGTTTCGGCTCAAACTGGTTTGATGTCTGAACGGTTATAGTGATGTAAAATAATAACTCTAAAACATAAGTGCAATAAGCATGGTTTGTAAATGTAAGGAGTAAAAAGTAAATAGATTTCTTTGTGTGTTTGCATCCGTGTGTGTGTGTGCTGTTGGGTGTGCTGCAGTGTGGTCTGTGTGCAGAGGCATTAACACTTAGCTATCTCAGGCTTTCATTTTTGTTTCACAGATTTTAGCCTATTTCACATGAAGATGCACACACATCTTCATGTGAAAAAAGTGTAGAAAAAAGGAAAAAAGGAGGAAAAAAGTGTACAAAACATACTACAAAACCCCCTCAAACTTTTAAATATTTCAAATGTGCACAAACAATTCTGCTCACCTTTTGCATAATATGTAAATATGCTTTGGATGACAGCTGGGGACGATGCATAAAAGAAAAAAAGTTGTTGAATGTACAGTATATTGCACGAGATGCAGAAATTAGAAAACATTTTCTGTTTACTAAAAAAAATGTGTCCATACTTTAAGCAGTAAAACAGACTGACGCTGACAGTGTAAAAAGTGGGATAATGAGTATACCACATGTTGTGCGTGGCATTCTTTCATTTCATGAAAAACTTTACTCACTGCTTGTTTCTCTTTCCTGTAAACAAACCACATTTACAGGAAAACAAGATTCACATGTGTTTGAGGTCCTGTTTCTGCTCCAGATATGTTCCTAACAACCCTGCTTTTGATCAGCTCATTACCCTCTGTGTATTTAAGGACTGTTTCTACAGTCAGACTGACAAACTGTCAGATTGTACAGCTGATTATGCAGACCATTTTCACAGCTAGCAGCACATCAAGACTTTCACTCCAGTTAAAATATTCCTGGACCTGTTCCTCTCTTGTCCTCCGTCTTAGGAAACCCTTGGTGTTTCAGTTGTTACCTCCTCGCTGTCTCCTCTTGATTCATAACATTTTTAGATTTTATATTAGATCTCCTCTTGATTCATCCCTTGGAAAAAGACAATTCTACATCAGATTCCGTGTTCAGTTTGACATCTGAAAGGAATTCTCCCAACCAATCACCACTTCACTGATTAATCCTCTACCTTGGCTGCATAGGGGCTCATTTGATCATTCGACTCATTCAGTTTTGTTAATAAAAACTGTAAATCTGTTCTTAGCCTTAGCCTGTGTGCTTTTGGGACTCCAGTTCGAGTATAATTATGATAAAATGACTTAACTAAAGACAGGGCCCAGGGGACACTGTGGCAATAAATCAGCTTTTAGGAAATCAAGGAATTCTATTAGAGCAATGAAAGCTGCACTGAGATCCACAGAAAAAAAGAAAAACCTAAAAACTGACAGCTAAGTGTAAGTAAGCATAAGCAACATCCTGCAACAGTTTAAATCTTCACCTTCACCTGCTGCAGCTATATTTTTGGAAGGGTTTGAAGCTATTCTCACAGGTTTTCTGGTGAGCTACATCACTACTGCTTTGTCCTGTGAGACTTATTTATGTTCAGCACTGAGGGATCCAAGGTATAATACATTGTGGGGCAGCGGGATTGGTTGGTATGTGGATGAATTATATTTGTTTGAGTTTGAGGAAGGGAGCTTAAGAAAGTTGCATTCTGAGAAAGCCATTAAATGAGTGCTAAATGTATATTTGGTTTTGTTTTTTACTGTGGCTGAGTCTTCCAATTTCAAAGAGGCTTTCAGCATTTTTGAAGCTGAGACTTAGTATGATGACACAAATCTTTGGGGAGTAATTCTACACAGAAACTGCCAGGTGGCTAAGTTGGGACTCATTAGCATATATATTGTCGATCTCTTTTACACCTCTCTGGGTGTACTTGTTCTTGAATGATAAATGAGTAAAACCCTGCACTGTATTGACTAACGTTATCTAAATATTTAGATTAAATATTTTTTTTTTTTTACCTTTGTAAAAATGTCAAATAACAATAGACTTTGACATTTGTTATGTCTTTCATGAAAGATTATGTGGGGGGCATCATCACAGTGAAAAATAAATCACTGATTAGTTTTGCTCTAAAACCTGTCAAACTGTTTGCTAAGTTTGAGATAAGCAGATATCATCATTTAACACACCCTTTTTGGCACACTGAATACTTAGCTATACCTGCCGGTATAACAGCCACCCATTCAGCTTGTCAACCTTTGGTTAATCATGTACTCACATGATTAACTGTCGCAACCGCTTTGTTTTTTGACCTGTGTGACAGTTTCATTTTCCTATCAATACAATCTCAAAGAACATCATAGTCCCATCTATTTAGTGCACGGGGGAAATAAGCACTTAGATTAAGCTGAGAAATGTGAGATCCGTGCCGTTTTTGGGATATATTGAGAGTGTGCAAAAGACTTGCAATTTGTTAATTATTTTGTGCTTTTCAAGACACTAAAGCAGAAAAGTATAAGGAGGCTAGAAATGTAGTTGTCCTAGTGTGCCAAATGTGCTAGTTACTATGAGTACTACAAATGTTTGTGTTCAGTTGCTTTCAAAACAAAAGCATTTGTGACTCTAACAAATGAAAATGGGGAAACTCACTAACAATCTACAAAAAACCTTGGTTTAGTTCTTCATGTATTTTCATAGTTGAGATTTCAAAAGAGGAAAACACCAGTGCATTAATCACAGCAGAAATCCCCAAAACTATTTGATTTTGTGGAGGTTCACTTACATGGATTACTATTTGAAATGAATCCATTATGCTTTTGGATGTACACCGCATTAAAAAACGCACTGTTTAAAGTTATATTGTTTGATTTAACTATGAAAAAGTATTTTGATTTTGAATAAACATTGTTCACAAGTTTATGGTACATCAACACATTTACTACCACTCCATTCAAGAGTAAATCAGCTACAAGGTAGAAAAACTATTTCTGTAACTACCAAACACACTTAAAACGACTCTGAACATAAAGCATGGATTCCCTTGTTCTCCTGACAACATGTACACTATTGATGTGTCATGCGCAAAAACATCAGCCGATGTTTTGTAGTGAATCAGAAGAGACAACTCCCATTGAGTGAGAGCCTGCTCCCCACTTTTTTTTAACGAGGTTTGTTGTGTTGCCACAGTATTTAACTGGCTTCCCACATACATCGCACACAGAATAATTTCTATGTTGAAAGTAAACGCAGTTATGATCTGTGAACCAGTCAAGATTGTGTGTTTTGTGGTCTAATGTTTTGTGCCTCGGGTTTTGGTACGTAGCACGCACATGAATGAGAGGCGGAAGGCTATTGTAGTTCCTGTTAACAGGGTATTGCCGACTATCCTGCTAATTGCAGAGTTTACTTTTGTCTTTATGTCATATTTACAATTAAAACCAAATTTAATCAAATTAAATATTGATATTTTCATAAGGGAATTGATCCTGCAACATGAAATGCTGGTATTGGAATATTTCAGGATCGCCCGTCACGTCACTACCCCTCAGTCAGTAAGTGAGATGGTGAGGAGGAGAGTGCTAGTGCATCGCAAAAACGCATAAATATTACTGACACGTGTAAACGAAGCAGCATCTGACTGCAATTTAAGAGCCATTAGGGAGCCAAAAGAGCCAGCTCTTCTTTGGGAGCCGTGCCACAAGAACCGGCTCTCTGGAAAGAGCTGAACTTCCCATCACTAATGCACACAGAAACACAATGTCTCTGTGAAAAGCAGATATGTCACAGATTCATCACTCCAACCAGAATTCACTGACAAGCAGAGACATTACATGTCTGTGTACATGCTGTCAGGTTATGGGAATCCATGATTTTTTGTTTATATCTTTTTGCTAAATTTGTTTAACTGGTCTTTAATTGGAGTTCCATTGAAAATTAAAGAGAAAAGTTGCACACGTCAATCAGCAGCAAACTAGTTGTCTTCCATCCGGACAAGCAAAGCAAGCAGTGCTTGCCTTGTCAAATCTAAAAATATACATAAAAAATAATCTACCAAAGTAAATCAATATTTCTCTCAGACAGCTGTCATAAAGCTTCTCCCTGTTTGTATCCATCCTTTATGTTGCTGCCATCTTTTGGCAGCAGTTGGCAATTGTTGCAAATTGCTGCTGGCTCCGAGTTCTGGTAACAACATTTGCTTATTGTGGAAACACAGATAGTGTTAGCGAGTAAAAAAACTTAAGTGATTGAGTTTCATTTTACTAACCACCTAGAACAATATGTGTGATGTCGGGAAGAAAGAGTGTGAAGCAGTTGTTAATGTTTTTTTTTTTTTAACATATAGTAAAGAAGCTGTAGACGATGATTGAGAGGGTGGTGGCAGCTCTGGCCAGTGCCTGATCTAATAAACATGGAAGTTTATTTTAACTTTGACATTTTATGCATAATTTTCTAATTTTGGTCCATACATGGACCAAAAGAATTACTAGAATAAAAACTGCACGTCTAACTGAGCACTTTGTATTGAGGTAGTCAGATATGACAAAGCTCACAGAATACTGACTGAGATCACAAGAGGGCGCCAAACCATAAGAAACCAAACAAACATTAGACACATTCAACCTACACACAATGTTTGAAGTTTGTTCATGTATTGAAAAAAGCCAAGGTTTTTATAATCAGTAATTGTCTTATTAACCACAGCTTGGACAACATTAAAGTATTGTGATGTCAAGTTAAGCAGAGTCAACAATAAAATAATTAGTGTATCTTCAATCTTATGTATTATCATAAATTGTGAAAAGGAATGGACCTAAATGTAATCACCCTCATCAGCTCTGGAGACCCTTATGACAGACAAGTATACCTACCATATTTCAGGGCTACATATGCAGAAATGGTAAATATGTTGTACATATAAAAACATAATAAAAATCTTCTGGTTGTGTCAGGTTTTAAAAATAAGGTAAATCAAAGTCCTCAAACCAAAACTGTCAAGCACGATGGTGGAGGGGTGTTTCTTTAGGCTTGATTTTGGAAGCCACAGGACCTGGCCACTCCAGAGTTGACCATGAATTCCTCGAAAGGATCCCAGAAGCCATCTATCTGATTGGGTCATGCAAACAGGACACTGATCCAAAGCACACCAGCAAAACTACTACAGAATGGCTGAAAAGAAAATCAAGATGTTTCTATTTCCCAGGGAAAGTCCAGATCTTAACCGAATTTAGATGCTGTGGTCGGACTTCAAGAGAATGAATACCCAGAAAATCCAATGAACTGGAGCATTGTTGTAAAAAGTTGCTGTCGAGCTTAAATACTTTTAAATATTTTTTTCCTCATGTGTTCGTATCCTCCTTGTTGTAGAAAATATTTTTTAACACATCAATTTCTGTTGACTGTATTGTGTATATTGTAGCCCGACACTTAAATGAGTTGCAGTGTGTCACATCACTAAAAACATTCTAATAGGAAATCCAATTTTTTGAGTTCACAGTTTAGTTCTTTGTTTATCGCCTGTATGTGTGACCAAACTTTATTGAAAACGTGATAAACATGAGACCTAATGACTCACCATTTCTTTGCTTCTTTCTCATGTCTTTGTTTTTCTGAAATTTTGAAGAAAGAGGACATGTTTTACTTGCTTGAGTTTTACATACTACAAATAACAATAAATGTATGTTGTAAAAGTTCCAACCATTAAAGAGCCTATGGTGACTTGCAGTGACTGTAACTGTTACTGTAATTGTTTTTACAAATAAAATATGTATCTTGCTATATCATATATCATCACACTGGACAGTTCACATATTGTCATAGTTATCCACATGATCTTTGGTTTCTTTATTTCTCCTGGGTGGCTACACGTTAGCTTTTCAAACCAAGCAAGCCAGCAACCTTGTAAGGCCCCCCAGATACTTAGGTAAATATTTTATATTGACATGAATACAGATAACTTCACTTCAATACAAATAGAATGTTTAAGCAGCTCCACATTCTTGTTCTCTTTCCATAACCCATTTGGGATACACGGAGCACACCTACACGGCCAAAGGGATACATGCAATCTCCACATCTGCATATCAAATATTAAAAGAAAAACATTGGATGAATATGTTATTTTCTTTCTTGCACTGCTACAATCAGTTCAAGTGCAGGTGAAGGAAAATGGTTGAGAAGTGGAGACATGGGACATTACTATCATGTATGATGGTAAAATGTAAACTGCGTCAAGACAGGAACAATCTTTATAATAGTTGCTACCACAACTTCAGCTGTTTGAAAAACATGTACACAGACAGAATGCTAACAAAAAAGCTAGCCAATCCAGAATTATGTAGTGGAGTGCATGTTGACTCCAGCCTCAAGCAACTATAGGTTGATCTACAGCAGGTAACAAAGGCATTACAGCAGTCACGCTTGTAGCTTTGTACCCTCCATGTTCACCTGCACTTGTTTCTACATCACAATCACTATGACAGTTGCTTAGAAGATGCTTTTCTTGTTTTTTGATCTTATTTTCATAAATCTAAACAACTTAAATAATGATTGTATCCTCACAGAGCATAAGGATTTGTGTTGATGTGTAAAAATGATAATTATTAGCATATATTTAACACTATGTAAATATACTAGTGCTGTCAAAATTAAGGCGCTTTAACGTGAATTAATCCGCCATATATATCTATCTATCTATCTATATATATATAGATAGATTATATATAAACACCAGCACGTCCCTGCGGGCCTGGGAGCTTGAGGTTCCTGCTGTTCCCAGGACCTGCTCTCTTCTGGACAGAGATCTCCGATGTTATTCCCCGGTATCTGCTGGAGCCACTCGCCATAGCTTGGGAGTCACCGCACCTAGTGCTCCGATTACCACGGGGACCACCGTTACCTTCACCCTCCACATCCTCTCGAGCTCTTCTCTGAGCCTTGGTATTTCTCCAGCTTCTCGTGTTCCTTCTTTCTATATATATATATATATATATATATATATATATATGAATGCTTTCAGTATCCTCTTCTTATTTTTACTATTTTCCACTAAAACTTGAACAATAATATATGGTTGGTCTTTTTATTTTGTAAAGTCTAGTGTTGTGTAGATCATTATCTGTCTTTGAGTGTGTTACTTTTAACCCATAAGTTGGAAATTCCCTCACACTGACTGTAAAAAAATGCATGTATACATTCATTTTTTATTAGATATGAAGGATTTATAACACACAGTCAGGGCACTGACAGAGTCAACAAGACTGTTGATATCAATCATCTGTGTTATACATTAGTAGCAGAGGACAGAGCAGTAATACATTATTACATTATGTACATTTTAGGTTGAAGACTGATATGTAATACTCAATTTTTTTTTTTTTAAATATTTTAGTATTTTTGACTTTTATTTGTTATTGATTTAGTTACTGTTTAGTGTTAATGAGTTTATTGTTATTCTGCTGTCTTGCTTTGAGTCTTGCCTCCCCCTTATATCCTGAATATCCTGATTATTTACACCTCTGTCCTACCTATTCTCAAAGCTGTGTCCACTTCCATAATTAGCCTCAGCATGTGTGTGTGTGTGTGTGTGTGTGTGTGTGTGTGTGTGTGTGTGTGTGCTTGCTTGCATGTGGTCGCTGCTGGTTGCAGTGGGACACTGTGTTACCTCTAGCAGTATGGAATCACCATTATGTTATTATTACACAAAGATAACCAGAGTAAATACGAAATGCTGTTTCTAAATAAAACCTTCACTTCTTAATGGAAAAAAAAAAGCTATCCAAACCTTCCTGCCCCTATGTGAAAAAGTAACCGCCCCTAAGCCTTACTGTTGTGCCACCCTTGGCAGAAATAACTGCAAACAAGCTTTTATTTCTTTCACGTCACATCACACTGCTCTTAAGGAAGGGATATACACTACCGGTCAAAAGTCCAGTCCGGACACACCTTCTTATTTAATGATTTTTTTAATTTTGCTACTTTCTATACTGTAGATACATACTGACGATGCACCGGGGAGAGCTCAGAGAGAGTCACAACCGTACACTTGTCTTGCAATCTTATTTATAACAAACTTCAGTTAATAGTGATGTCACATGGGCAAAGGAAGGAGTATAAAAACATGAACTTCACTAACAAAAAAACAACAGCTTCACTCGTGGTGTAGAGAGAACATGTAGTTGCTGGAAATTAACTAACAACAACCAGCTTTTGTTCACAACCATTGTGTGTTTGATTTGATGGTTCCAGAGAGTTCTGATCAGAAACATTTGCATAGCCAAGAAATATCAAACACTTGCATATATATTCACTCAGTTGGCATTTCATGACAATAAAAACTTAAATAATCCCTTAACACAAATTCACGGATGTGTTGCACAACTAAAAGCACAAACACTGCTTGAAATCTTTTAGTTTACCATTTTGTAACACACCTTTGCAAACCTGTAGCTACAATCCACTGCACAGCACTCTTTTGCCTACTGTAAACACAACCAGGAAAAGATTAAAACAGCAACTGCCAGTTGTAGGACTGTCATAAATGTTCTGAAGGTAAAGAAAAAAAAATATCACTTTACCAGTGGGTTCTCATCTCTGTTGAATGTACCCAGTGTCCTGGTTCTCAGGGCACCTTGAAAGACAACACCAGACACAGGCAGGGTGAACATGAAGGAACTGCCATGGGTGTGTGGGAAACAGTCAACTGCTTGCCATCGCTGTCGTCTCTAAGAAGAAAATGTACATTGTAAGCATGAATGAGTTGAATGGGAAATGTACAAACTACACTCAGCATGAACATCTTTAAATTCCAGCGGCAGTGTATTTCAAACAAAAAAAGAAAAAAAAAAAGAGTAATAAAAGCATGCGTTTACATTGCATCACAAGGAAAATTGAAAATAGAACTGAATCTAAATGTCCACAATCACAATGTCCTTTTTACACACATACTTATTTTTCCACCTCCCCTTTGCTCAGCTTAACGCTGCTGTGTGTTTGTTTCCTGTGGCAGGTGCAGAACAGTCACCTATACCTGAGGCTTATTGTTGGAACTCAGCTTTCACTTTTGTTTAAATATTTCCTTTGGCGGTGGGATCATGCCAATATGTGAACTAAATGTTTGTGTCATACTGCTTACCTTGAATGATATAGAGCTGTTATCTTCTGTAAGCGATGAAAATGGTTGCCGTTTTGTCTTAAGTAATGCCTAAGGGAAACAGTTTAGATGTGAACCAACAGAATGGATCCAGCACAGAATTCTTGAACTAATCGACTACGTTTGTGCCTGAAGCAGACTCCCAACTTACATTTACAAACTGAAATTTGTCAGATAGATATGATTCAAACCAGTGCGTGCATTGCCTTAAACGGAACAGTTCTCCAGTGTCTGTGGAAATAGTGCTCAGATGCTATTTGTGTGTGTTTTGGGGGGGTTGTTTGCAGTGTGTTGCCACTGTGGTTTTCGTATGTGGTAGATGCAGTAAAACTTCATCTTAGCTTAACTTTGAAGCTCAGGCTGGTCTATTATTTTGTTACAAATAACTTCATTTGCCTGGGTTATCTTATCGAGACACATGCACAGTGTCGCTCGTGAGCCGATGCAACTGGCTTACTTAATGACAATCTGAGGAGAAAAAAGTGAAGCCAGCTGGCGAGAGTGCACTAAATAAAATGCAACTCTTTAAATATATTTTCAAAACTGAACAATTTTGTTTTCTTTACAAGCATGTGTAAATGGGCAGGTACATTTGGAGTTTTAATCCACTTTTGTGGCTGACTGCTGCTGGGACATGCAAAAAAAAGTTGTTATTTTGAGATAGATATTCTGGACAACAAACAGGTAGCAGGTGCAAGGTTAAGGTTTTTATTATGTGTCAGGTCATACAATCATTTGTTTCCACTGCAGACAATTAAGTAGATGCGCTTGAAAAAAAAACATGAAATTCTGTAAATGATATGTCCTTAAACATTATCTGTAACACATAAAATCCTCTGGACAATGATAGCTAACAGTAAAGAACCGAGTTTATGTAAAATTTAAAGAAGGGGGACACCTCAAAAAAGTTAAACCAACTTAAACAAGTACATATGTACAGGGAAACTAAACAGATGCAACCATAGAGAAAAAGGGAACTCACGAGGACAGGAAGTTACAATGCAGCTTGCTGTTCCTCACAGGAATTCAATGAAATTCCTTCTGTTTTTGTAGATAGTTTTTCACTTCTTCTTTTTCTCCTCTCCAACTGCTCCTTCCTCTCCTCTCAATGTAGAGCTCGTTTCCTTCAGCATCTCTGTAATGAAGTTCCGTGTTGTTTGGCTTCACTTTTGTTTGAACACATCACTTTTTGTTTGTAGTCAGTCACATGTTGTTTGAACTCAATCTGATGGAGAACATTTAATGAATTTCATAACATTCCACAAACTCAGTTTACTCTTGCCAATTATATTTTGTCATACATGTACTCGAGTCACTATTACAGCTCCTAATGCCCAGTATCTTCGAGACAATGTTTGTCACAGTATGTGAGAAACATGTACCGGACCTTCAGTTTTTCTAGCTGCTCGTGTGATTTCTGATAGTTTTCTTTGAATTTTCCTGAAATTCCAAAGTAACACATGTTTATGTTTTTGTCTTTGTTTGTTGTTTTGGTAACGTCGAATAACGTGAAAGGTGGTGGATTGGCCAGATAGCTGGTCAATGTGTAAAAATAACTAAGTTGGTTTGGTTGGTGGCTGTGGCGGAGCACAAGGCACTTTGGTGGTTGCTGGAAACAGTCACTCCACTGCTTGAGGCTAGAGTGCTGCCCATCACCTGTTTGTGACTGAGTAAATCTGTCTTGAAGATGAAAGCACAAAAGTTAAATAGTAAGGTTCCAGACTGAAGATTTTTTAAATTCTAGTTTTATTATAATGCTAAAATTTTAAAAATGTAAAATGAACTAAAAATGCAACACATTATTAACATTTTTAATAACATATGTTCAACGCCTAGAATCAGCTTTTCATATGGAAGGTTTAATTCTAAACTTACCTGTGAGTGAAAAGAGCTTGTGAATGAGAGATGAAGGATACGACATCATAGTTGTCCTCGTTCTGCTTTGTGTGTGTGTCAGAATGTTTTTTCCCGTGTGTTAGAAGCGTAGAATTACCCTGAGCGTATTCCACTTTTGTTTCACAGTATCTGCCTCACTCACACACTACACGATATGTGTCATAATATTAGTGTCACATGAAATGCATAAACTGACTACGCTGACAGAAAGAAAAAATCAACATGCAGTGAAAACTAGCAACGTCACGGTACTGGGTTGCGACTCAGTGGTTTCATGCGGGACAATGTCATGGCCCGCGTGGCTGATGTGTTGAAAGTGTAGGGACCCAATGCAGACAAACCAGAACGAGGGGGATCTTGACGATGCAATAATGAGAAACAAGGCAGACGGCACTAAGAGAGTATATCTGAACAGAAACCTTGGAAACAAACACATAACCAGAAACGTGGAAATTTGAACACAAGATACAGTCATTACTCCATGATAAACAGAGGATCTAACAACAAAAGTGAAAAGAAACTTACAAACAATCCACCGAGATAATCCTTCCACAATACGAGTTAGTCATTAATACTGCTGCATGGGCTGGGCTGTAGTTACATCGTAAGGGTTTAAAAAACTGAGCTTTAAATGATTAGCGGTAATAAAAAACAAGAGAGGCCGACAGGATCATTGACTTTTTTATGGGCTTGTTGAGATTAAACAGAACAAGATACAAAGCATTAAAACGTGTAAAAAAACCACTCACGCCTTATTAAATGCGGAGTAGTTTGTGTCAGGAAGCAGTATTCATCACACCATCACTTACAGACTGGATACAATACATTCATCTTGTCTAACATTAAAGAGTCCCACAGTAATTATTAAAATTCTGGTTTCTAGGTTCTGTTTCTCGCTTCTGTGCCTCCCTGTGTTCTTGGTGAAGTTTAATTCTGTTTCCGTGTATTGTATGCTCAATCTTGGTTTTCTGTCGTATGTATTCCCTGTGTCCCACCTCTTGTTACATTTTGTCTCTGTGCTTCCATGTTCCCCGGTTCCCCATTGTTACTTTGACAGTTCTTCCCGTGTCTGCTGGAATTCTACTTTGCTTCTTGTCTTGTTATTTCTGAGTTGTCCAGCTGGTGTGCTCACCTGCTCCATATCCTCTTTTGTCCTGCCTGTGTATTTAAGCCCCGTGGTGGTGGACATTTCATTTATCCCCCACCCTTCTCTCCTGTAAAGACATTCTCTATGCAGTTGCCTGAACTAGAGTCCACAGACCACCAGCTGTACATCAATTATGACACAAAGGAACTAGTCACAAAAAGTGACATAACTAATTTTTATTGGGTGAAACTAGTAAGATGATAAAATATGCATGTATTGACTACACGCGGCTGAGACAACATATATAACAAAAGGAACAAAATAATATCCCTCACACACTGATAACCTAGAGGGCTCTATTTGACTAATTTGAGATGGTGTAGAAAATGTTTAGCTCTACAACTTTTGGGAACATTAAGCAATGAGCTGTTTATTTATTATTTGGTTTAAGAAACCCACTTTTCAGAACCCAGTAATTGATTTTAAAACTGGTTATTTTTGTTGACTTAGATTACGTTTTGTTCTCTGATTAGACTCTTGCCTCCACAACCTGAAACCCCGTAAGCACTAGAAAATGGATGGATGGATCTAATCCATGTCTTAAAAGCACTTTGGGTCAACTTCTTTTGTCTTTTTATTATTCGTGGGATAATATGTTATTTCAACATGTGAATATAGTCTCATAGCTGTGATCCGTCTGCTAAGTAACTGAGGGATTCCTTCCTTCTTTCTTCTTCTTTTGCTACGTACTTCTACACATTACTCTGTTTTTCTCACTGACTCTAGCCTACACGAGAGTCTGCTCAGTGCTGCAGGACAGCTAAACAGAACAGAGCAGCAAGGACGGGTTGAGGCCAAGTGTACCTGCATGAGAGGAGAGGTGTGTTTTTGCATAGACATGTCTCCTTTCCGGTGAAGTGAACGAGCAACAAACCTAACCCTAGTAGCTCATGTTTACCAGGATGTAAAGGTGGCATTGTTTAATGCGCATGCGCTTTGCAAATATGCAAACGCGCTGATACCACTGCACACTTTATATGCTTATGATTAAAAACTCACTAGGATCAACATGAAGCTGAGAAGATGCTAAAGTACTGGCACGGCAACATATGGACACGTGCCGTTTTGCCAGTTGCGTGGTAGAAAAAAAGTAAAGAAAACATCGGCCCCCTGATACGCACACGGTTTTTTGCTTTTATCTCATTTTTACGTGACCATCCCTGGTGATTGTCCTGCAGATATTGTACTGTTTCGCTCAAACTGAGTTTGATGTCGTGAACCGTGATATATAAAGTAGCAGACGTAAAATCGGATAAGCTCTAAACATGAAAAGAACTGCAATAAGCATGGCTTGCTTAATGTTAGCGAGTAAAAAGTAATAGATCTTTTGTGTGTTTGCATCCGTGTGTGTGGGTGCTGGTTGGGTGTGTTGCTGGCTGGTGGTGGTCATGTGTGCAGAGGCATAAATCGTAGCTATCTCGCTTCATCTTTTTGTCTCACAATTTTAGCCTATGTTCCCATGAAGATGCACACATCTTCATGTGAAAAAGTGTAGTTATGAAAAAGAGAAAAAACAGGGAGGAAAAAAGGGTTACAAAACAGACTACAAACACCCCACCTTTTAAATTATTTCAAATGTGCATCAAACACTTCTGCCCAGCTTTTGCATAATATGAATTGCTTTGTGATGACAGTGAGGCGACAGCGCATAAAAGAACAAAGTTGTTGAGTACAGTTATTGCACCGAGATGCAGAAATTAGAAAAACATTTTCTGTTTACTAAACAAAAATGTTGTCCATGCTTTAGCAGTTTAAAACAGGACGACGCTGAAGTTAAAAGTGGGACTAAGTGAGTAGACCACATGTTTGTGCGTGGCCTATTTTCATTTCATGAAAACTCTTACGCATCGCTTGGTTCCTCATTTCCTGTAAACACAACCACATTTACAGGAAAACAAGTTCACATGTTTTGAGTGCCTGTTTCTGCTCTCAGATATGTTGCTACACCTGCCTTGATCAGCTCATTTACCCCCACTCTGTGTTTTCAGGACTGTTTCTACCGTCAGACTGACGAACTGTCAGCTTGTACAGCTGATTTGCATACCATTTTACAGCTGCAAGCACATCAACGACTTTCCCTCCGTTAAATATTCCTGGGGACGCTGTTCCTCTCTGTCCTCGTCTTAGGAACCTTGTGTTGTCAGTTGTTACCTCCCTCGCTGTCTACCCTTGATTCATACATGCGTTTTAGATTTTATATTGAATCTCTCTTGATTCATCCCCTTGGAAAAGAGACAATTATACTCGATTCCGTGTTTCCAGTTTGACATCTGAAAGGAATTCTCCCAACCAATACACCACTTCACGATTTAATCCTCTACCTTGGCTGCATAGGGGCTCATTTGATATCCCCTTCGACTCTTCAGCGTTTTTGAGATAAAAACTGGTAAATCGTGTTCTTAGCCTTAGCGCTGTGTGCTTTTGGGACTCTAAGTTGACGTATAATTATGAAAATGACTTAACTAAAGACAGGGTCCACGGGGACACGTGGCATTATAATCAGCTTTTATGATCAGGAATTCTATAGAGCAATGAAGCTGCCACTCGAATCCCATAAAAAGAAAAGAAACCTAAAAACTGGACAGCTAAGTGTAAGTAGCATAAGCACCATCCTGCAAACCGTTTAATCTTCACCTACACCTGGCTCAGCTATATTTTTGAGAGGGTTGGAAGACTATTCTCACAGTTTTTCTGGTGAGCGACATCATCTGCCTTGTCTGTGAGAACTTATTCATGTAGCCTGAGGGATCCAAGGTTAAACATTGGTGGGGCATCGGGATGTGGTATGTGGTGAATTATAGTTTGTTTTAGTTGAAGGAAGGGAGTGCTTAACGAAAGTTGCATTTGAGGGAAAGCCTTAACTGAGTGCCTAAATGTATAGTTGGTTTTTGTTTTTACTGTGGCTGAGTCTTCCATTCAAAGAGCTTCAGCATTTTTGAAGCTGAAGCACTTAGTATATGACCAATTCTGTGGGGAGTAAGTCTACACAGGAAACTGCCAGGTGCTAGTTGGGGCTCATGTAGCATATATGATTGTCGTATCTCTTTTACACCTCTCTGGGTACTGGTTGCTTGAATGCTAATGAGTAAAACCCTGCACTGTATGAACACGTTCTACTAAATATTGAAGATTAATATTTTTTTTTTTTACCTTTGTAAAATGTCAATATACATAGACTTTTGACATGTTGTAATGTCTTTCATGCAAAGATTTGTGGGGGCTCCCCGTGAAAATAAATCAACTGATTAGTTTGCTCCCTAAAAACCTGTCAAACTGTTTTGCTAAGTTTTTGAAGAACCAGCCCAGGATTATTTTTTTCCCATCATTTAACACACCCTTTTTGGCACACGAGAGTTGTAGCTCTACACATGCCGGTGAACACCACCCCATTCAGCTTGTCAACTGTGGGTTAAATCATGACTCCTGATAAACTGTCGCAAACCGCTTTGTTTTTTTGAGCCTGTGTGACAGTTTCATTTTCCCTATCACATACATCTCAAACGAACATCATAGTCCCATCTATTTTGGGGCCGGGGGGAATAAGCACTTAGAGTTAGCTGAGAAAGGTAGATCCCGTGCCGTTTTTTGGGATATATTGAGGTGTGCAAAGACTTGCCAATTTGTTAATATTTTGTTCTTTTCAGAAACTAAAGCAGAAAAGTTAAGGAGAGGCTAGAAAGGATAGTTGTCCTCGGGTGCCACAATGGTGCTAGTTATATATGAGTACTACACAATTTGTGTTCATGTTCTTTCAAAACCAAAGCAATTTGTGACTCTAATCAAATGAAAATGGGGAAACTCACTACAATCTACAAAAAACCCTTGGTGTAGTTCTTCATGAGTATTTTCATAGTTGAGATTTCAAGAGGAAAGCACCAGTGCATTAATCACGCAGAAAATCCCAAACTCTCTTGAGTTTGTGGACGGTTCACTGTACCTGGATGACCTTTTGCAATGAATGCCATTATGCTTTATGCGAGCTACCCGCATAAACAACGCACTTTTAAAGTTATCATGTTTGATTTACTGAACAGTTTTTGTTTGCAATAAACAGCTTAGTTCACAAGTTATGTACATCACCATTTACTACCCCTCCATTCCAAGCAGTAATCACTACAGGTAGAAAACCTATTCTGTACACTACCAAACAATTATTAAACGCCTCTGAACATCAAGCATGGTACCCTTGTTCCCTGACACATGTACACTTTGATGTGTCCATGCGCAAAAACATCAGGCCGAGGTTTTGGAGTGAATCAATGACAACGCCCAATTGAGTGAGAAGCTCTGCTCCCCACATTTTTTAACGAGGTTTTGTTGTGTTGCCACAGTATTTGACACCTGGCTTCCCACACATCGCAGCACCAGATAATTTCTACTGTTGACAAGTAAACGCAGTTATGTCGTTGAACCAGTCAAGATGTGTGTTTATGTTGATGGGTGGGCTAATGTTTTGTTGCCTCGGGTTTTGGTCCGTAGCACGCACCGCATGAATGAGAGGCGGAGAGGCCTATTCGTCAGTTCCTGTAACAGGCGGATTGCCGACACTATGCCTGCTAATTGCAGAGTTGTACTTTTGTCTTATTCTAATCATGTTACATTAAAACCAAATTAATCAACTTAATATGATATTTTCCTAAGGAATTGATCCTGCAGACATGATAATGCTTGGTTTGGAATATTTAGGATCGCCGTCACGGCACTACCCCTCGTCAGTAGAGTGAGAATGTGAGGAGGAGCTGCAAAGTGCATCGACAAAAACCATAAAATATTATGACACGTGACAAGCAGCATCTGACTCGCCTCATTTCAAGGAGCCATTAGGGAGCACAAAGGCAGTCGTCTTTGGGACCGTTCCAAGAACGGGCCTCTCTGGAAGACTGACTTCCCATCATATGCACAGCGAGAAACACAATGTACTTGTGAAAGCGCATTTGGCACGATTCATCACTCAAGCGCAGAATTCACTGACAAGCAGAAGACTTAATGTTGTGTACATGCTTGATCAGGCTATGGGAATCCCATGATGTTTTTGTTTTATATCTTTTTGCTTAAATTTGTTTAACTGGTCTTTAATTGGAAGTTCCATTGAGAAATAAAGAGGAAAATTGGCACAAGTCATCAGCAGCAACTAGTTTGTCTTCCATCCGGAACAAGCAAAGCAAGCAGAGTGCTGCACCTTGTCAATCTAAAAATATACTAAGAAAAATAATCTACCAAAGTAACCTCAATAGTTTCTCCAGACAGCTTCATAAAAGCTCTCCCTGTTTGTAGCACATCCTTTATGTTGCTGGCCATCTTTTGGCAGCAGTTGGCATTGTTGCCAACATTGCTGCTGGCTCCGGAGTTCTGTAACAACATTGGCTTATTGGGAAACACAGAGAGTGTTTAGCGGTAAAACAACTTAAGTGATTGAGTTCATTTTAGTTTTAACTAACCTACCTTGAAAGAAAATCAAACCATATGCTTGTGATCGGGAAGAAAGAGTGTGAAGCAGTTTGTTATGTTTTTTTTTTTTTAACCCTTAGTAGTAAGACAGCTGTGACGATGATTGAGAGGTTGGTGGCAGCTCTGCCATTGCCTGAGTCTAAATCAAAAGGAAGTTATTTTTTAACTTGACATTTTAATGCATAATTTTCTACATTTTTGGTCCAATACTTGGCAAAAGATTACTAAATAAAAAGTGACGTCTAACGGCCTTGTCTTGAGTTCCGATATGGACAAAGCTCCACAGATACTGCACTGAGATCACAAGAGGGCGCCAACCATAGAACCAAACAAACTTAGACACATTCAACCTACACACAATGGTTGAAGTTTGTCCATGTCGTGAAAAGCAAGGTTTTTATACGCATTAATTGTCCGTTGAACCACAGCTTTGGGACATACGAACATTAAAAGTATTTGATGTCAAGCGTTAGCCGAGATCACAGCAATAACACATTATGTATCTTCCATCTATTATTATCAGTAAATTAGGTGAAAAGGAATGCGCCTAACATGTATCACCCTCATCACGTCCTGTAGCCCGTATTACCGACAGTATACGACATAGTTCAGGTCTACATATGCAGAAAGAACTGGTACTAGGATGTACATATCAAACAGTACTATAAAACTCTGGTTGTGTCAGGTTTTTAAATAAGATGAAATCAAAGTCCCTCAAAACTGTCCAGCACAGATGGTGAGGGGGTGTTTCTTTAGGCTGCTATGATTTTGGAAGCCACGGGGAGAACAGGACACTGGCCACCCAGAGTTGACCCGAATCCTCAAGGATCCCCGCAGAACAATCTATCTGATTGGGTCTGCAACATGACACGATCCACAAACACACCAGCAAAAATCTACTACAGAATGGCTGAAAAGAAAATCAGCATGTTTCTATTTCCCACGGGAAGTTCCAGATCTTAACCTTCGAATTTTAGATGCTGTGGTCGGACTTCAAGAGATGAATCCCGAAATCCATGAACTGGAGCCATTGTTGAAAACAGTTGCTGTCCGAGACTTAAAACTTTTAAATATGTTTTTTTCCTCATGTGTTCGTATCCTGCCTTTTGTTGTAGAAATATTGTTTAACACATCAATTTCTGTTACTGTATTGTGTATATTGTAGTCCCCCCCGACACTTAAATGAGTGCAGTGTGTTCACTCTCACTTAAAACCATGTACTATAGGAAAATCCAATTTTTAACTAAATGATTTGTGTCATATGCTTACCTTGATATATATAGCTGGTTATCTTCTGTATAGCGATTAAAATGTGTGCAGTGTTTTCTTACAGTACTGCCTAAGGGAAACAAGTTTAATGTGAACAGAATGGATCCCAGCACAGAATTCTTTGAAACTCAATGACTAACTTTTGTGCATGAAGCAGACTCCCAACTTACATTTACAAACTGAAATTTGTCAGATAGATATGATTCAAACCAGTGCAGTGCATTTCCTTAAACTGGGAACAGTGTCTTCCAGTGTCTGTGGTAAAATAGTGCTCAGATCTTTTGTGTGTGTTTTTGGGTGGGTTGTTTGCAGGTGTGTTGCACTGTGTTTGTATGTGTGTAGATGCAGTAAAACTTTCATCTTAGCTTAACTTTGAAGCTCAGGCTTTCATATTTGTTTTACAAATAACTTCATTTGCCTGTTTGTCTTTACAGGAACATGCACAGTGTCGCTGTGAGACAGATGCAAATGCCTTAATGACAACATGAGGAGAAAAAAAGTGAAGCACTGCAGAGTGCACTAAATTATAAATGCAATCTTTAAATATATTTTAAAACTGAACAATTTTGTTTATCTTTACATCATTTGTAAATGGGTCAGGTAAATTTTAGTTAATCCACTTTTGTGGCTGACTGCTGGGGACATGGCAAAAAAAGTTGTATTTTTGAGATAGATATTCTGACAACAAACAGAGCAGTAGCAGGTTAATGTTTTTATTATGTGTCAGGTCATACAAACATTTTTCCACCGCAGAAATTAAGTAATGGTTGAAAAAAAAATCGAAATTCTGTAATGTATTCCTAAACATTATCTTTAACACATAAAATCCTCTGGACAATGATAGCTAACAGTAAAATCCTAGTTTATGTAAAATTGTAAAGAAGGGGGACA
The DNA here is from genome assembly GCF_900408965.1 of Simochromis diagramma. Taxonomy (NCBI): domain Eukaryota; kingdom Metazoa; phylum Chordata; class Actinopteri; order Cichliformes; family Cichlidae; genus Simochromis; species Simochromis diagramma. The sequence goes on from NW_024387385.1 coordinate 77,568, forward strand.
CTTCAAAAACGTTAAACCAAACTTAAACAAGTATATGATAAGGGAACTAAACAGATGCAACATTAGAGAAAAAGGAAATCACTGAGACGGAAGTTACAATTCAGCTTGCTGTTCCTCAAGGAATTCAATAAATTCCTTCTGTTTTTGTAGTTTCTTTACGTTTTCTTCTATTTCCCCTCCCAACTGCTCTTTCACCCTATCAATGTAAGCCTCAATTTTCTTCAACATCTCTGTATTGTAGTCCGTTAGTTGTTTGATCTCAGTCACATGTTGTGAACTCAGTCTGATGGGAGAACATTTAATTAATTTCATAACATTCCACAAACTCAGTTTACTCTTGCCACTATTTTGTCATACATGTACTCGAGTCACTTATTACAGCTCCTAATGCACCAGTATTCTTAGACAATGTTTGACAGGTATGTGAGAAACATGTACCGACCTTCAGTTTTTCTAGCTGCTCGTGTGATTTCTGATAGTTTTCTTTGAATTTTTCCTGAAATTCCAAAGTAAACATTGTTTATGTTTTTTCTTTGTTTGTTTGTTTTGGTAACGGTATGAACAGTGAAAGGTGGTGGATTGGCCAGATACTGGCCAAAATGCTGGGTGAAAAACCCAGGCAATGAAACAAGGTTTTGTAAGGAAGAGCTTTTATGGCCGTGGCAACACTCAGTGTTGACTGCCTTCGTCTTTTGTTTCCCTCCTCTTTTACTTCAGACCTGTCTCTTTCTTCCCAATTCTACTGTCCGTTGAGAATGTGTGTGTGAATCACAGTGGTCACAGTATTTTTTAGGTCTTCTGAGTGCGTGACATTCCAACTCAATCAACCAGTTACTGACAGGTGCAGGTTTCTGGCATCCCTGCTTGATTACAAACCTCTCTTTTCTTGTGGGTTTGCGTGCAATGCTTTTAATTTTCCTACGTTTTCTGTGAAGTGAAAGTATTTTATTTCTCAGTGAAGTGTCACCGTGACATTATGAGGGGCAAAAAAACGTGCAATAAAGTTATAGCAGAAGAAAACCATTGTAGGTCATGACTAATATTTAGGACATTGCCAAAAGAGAAAAAAATGCCTTTTTACTGCAAGTTGATGCGGGAGTTTTAAAAATTCTTATTCTGGATATGAAATAAAACTGCATGTATGTGTGTGTGTGTGTGTGTGTGAGTGATGTGTTGCAAAGTTAATTAGTTGGTGAAACCCTGATATGTTTCATCTGGTTCCCTTGTCAGGGCTTACTAAGACACTTCATGGAAATAAGTCATCAAGCAACATGTAGATACATGGCAACCTTATGAAAAATTACCCCACTGCTTCACCTCACATGTTCAGCTCAAAATATGAAACAATTCCCTGACCAATTATCCAGGTTTGCTATTCATTCTTTCACTTTGGATATTCCCTCAGGCTAACAGGGGAATGCAGTAACTCATTTGGTTTTGTTAGTTTTTTCTTGAATGCTTAAACCCTAACTGTGATTCTTATAGCACAATTTCTAAAACTATAATACTTATAGCAAAACCATTCTGTTAGGGGTGAACAGTTATCAAACACTCAGGTGAAGAAATGACACTCAGACAGTTCAACAGTTAACGTGCACGGGTTGAGAGCTCAGAGAGAATCACAACCGTACACTTGTCTTGCATCTTTATTTATACACTTCAGTATAGTGATGTCACATGGCAAAGGAAAGATAAAACAGGAACTTAGCTACACGCTCTTCACTCGTGGGGAGAGAACATGTAGTTGCTGGAACTTAATCTAACAACAACAGCTTGTTTTCACAACTCATTGTGGTGTTGTGATGTGATTGTTCAGAGAGTTCATGATAGAAAGACATTTGCATAAGCAGAAATATCAAACACTTATCAGTATATCACTCAGTTGCATTTCATGACAATAAAACTTAAAAATCCCTTAACACATTCACTGAGTTTGCAAAACTAAAAGCACAAACACTGCTTTGAACTTAGTTTACCATTTTGTAACACACACTTTGCAACCTGTAGCTACAATCCACTGCACAGCACTCTTTTTGCCTAACTGTAAACACAAAAGGAAAAGATAAAACAGCAACTGCATTTGTAGTGACTCTCAAAATTTCTGAAGGTTAAGAAAAAAAAAATCACTTTACCAGTTGGTTCTCATCTATGTTGAATGTACCAGTTGGTCCTTGTCTATCAGGGCACTTGAAAGACAAACCAGACACAGCAGGGTGAACATGAGGAACAGGCCTTTGGTGGTGCTGGAAACAGTCACTGCTGCCATCGCTGTTCTGTCTCTAAGAAGAAAATGTACATTGTAAAGCATGAAGAGTTGAATGGGAAATGTACAAACTCCAGCTGAACATCTTTAAATTCCAGCGGAGTTATTTCAAAAAAAAAAAGAAAAAAGAAAAATGAGTATAAAATCAATGCGTTACATTGCATCACAAAGGAAATAATTAAAATAGAACTGAATCTAAAATGTCACATCACAATGTCCTTTTACACACATACTTATTTTTCCACCTCCCCTTTTGCTCAGCTTAACGCTGCTGTGTGTTTGTTTCCTGGTGTGCAGAAACAGTCACACTTACCTGAGCTTATTGTTGTAACTCAGCTTTCACTTTTGTTTCACAGATATTTCCCTGATCCTGCCAATATTGAAACTAAATGATTTGTGTCATATGCTTACCTTGATATATATATAGCTGGTTATCTTCTGTATAGCGATGAAAATGTATGCAGTGTTTTCTTACAGTACTGCCTAAGGGAAACAAGTTTAATGTGAACAGAATGGATCCCAGCACAGAATTCTTTGAAACTCAATGACTAACTTTTGTGCATGAAGCAGACTCCCAACTTACATTTACAAACTGAAATTTGTCAGATAGATATGATTCAAACCAGTGCAGTGCATTTCCTTAAACTGGGAACAGTGTCTTCCAGTGTCTGTGGTAAAATAGTGCTCAGATCTTTTGTGTGTGTTTTTGGGTGGGTTGTTTGCAGGTGTGTTGCACTGTGTTTGTATGTGTGTAGATGCAGTAAAACTTTCATCTTAGCTTAACTTTGAAGCTCAGGCTTTCATATTTGTTTTACAAATAACTTCATTTGCCTGTTTGTCTTTACAGGAACATGCACAGTGTCGCTGTGAGACAGATGCAAATACTTTAATGACAACATGAGGAGAAAAAAAGTGAAGCACTGCAGAGTGCACTAAATTATGAATGCAATCTTTAAATATATTTTAAAACTGAACAATTTTGTTTATCTTTACATCATTTGTAAATGAGTCAGGTAAATTTTAGTTAATCCACTTTTGTGGCTGACTGCTGGGGACATGGCAAAAAAAAGTTGTATATTTTGAGATAGATATTCTGACAACAAACAGTAGCAGTAGCAGGTTAATGTTTTTATTATGTGTCAGGTCATACAAACATTTTTTCCACTGCAGAAATTAAGTAATGGTTGAAAAAAAAAATCGAAATTCTGTAAATGTATTCCTTAAACATTATCTTTAACACATAAAATCCTCTGGACAATGATAGCTAACAGTAAAATCCTAGTTTATGTAAAATTGTAAAGAAGGGGGACACTTCAAAAAAGTTAAACCAAACTTAAACAAGTACTATATGATAAGGGAACTAAACAGATGCAACATTAGAGAAAAAGGAAATCACTGAGACGGAAGTTACAATTCAGCTTGCTGTTCCTCAAGGAATTCAATAAATTCATTCTGTTTTTGTAGATCTTTTTCACTTTCTTCTATTTTCCCTCCCAACTGCTCTTCCTCCCTCTCAATGTAAGCCTCAGTTTCCTTCAGCATCTCTGTAATGAAGTCCGTTTGTTGTTTGAGCTCTGTCACTTTTTGTTTGGAGTCAGTCACATGTTGTTTGAACTCAATCTGATAGGAGAACATTTATAATTAATTTCATAACATTCCACAAACTCAGTTTACTCTTGCCACATTATATTTTGTCATACATGTACTCGAGTCACTTATTACAGCTCCTAATGCACCAGAATTCTTAGACAATGTTTGACAGGTATGTGAGAAACATGTACCGACCTTCAGTTTTTCTAGCTGCTCGTGTGATTTCTGATAGTTTTCTTTGAATTTTTCCTGAAATTCCAAAGTAAACATTGTTTATGTTCTTTCTTTGTTTGTTTGTTTTGGTAACGGTATAAACAGTGAAAGGTGGTGGATTGGCCAGATGCTGGCCAATGTGTAAAAATAACTAAGTTGTTTGGTGGTGGCTGTGGCGGAGCAACAAGGCCTTTGGTGGTGCTGGAAACAGTCACTCCACTGCTTGAGGCTAGAGCTGCTGCCATCACTGTTTGTGACTGAGTAAATCTGTCTTGAAGATGAAAGCACAAAAGTTAAATAGTAAGGTTCCAGACTGAAGATTTTTAAATTCTAGTTTTATTATTATGCTAAAAATTTTAAAAATGTAAAAATTAACTAAAATGCAACACATTATTAACATTTTTAAATACATATGTTCAACGCCTTAGAATCAGCTTTCATATGAAGAGTTTTAATTTCTAAACTTACCTGTGATGTGAAAAGAAGCTTGTGAATGAAGAGATGAAGAGATACGACATCATAGTGTCCTCGTTCTGCTTTGTGTGTGTGTCAGAATGTTTTTCCTGTTGTGTAGAAGCAGTAAGACTTACCTGAGCGTATTCATTTTTGTTTCACAGATATCTGCCTCACTCACACACTACACGATTATGTGTACATAAATTATTGTCACATGAAATGCATAACTGACTACCTGACAGAAAGAAAAAATCAACATGCAGTGAAAACTATGCAACTGTCACGGTACTGGGTTTGCGACTCAGTGTTTTCATGCGGGACAATGTCATGGCCCGGTGGCTGATGTGTTGAAAGTGAGGACCCAAATGCAGACAAACCAGACGAGGAGGGATCTTGACGAATGCAATAATGAGAAACAAAGGCAGACGGACACTAAGAGAGTAATAATCTGAACAAAACTTGGAAAACAAAACATAACCAGAAACATGGAACATTTTGAACACAAGATACATGTAAATGACCCATGATAAACAGAGGATCTGACAACAAATGAGTGAAAACTTATACAACAAATCCACCGAGATAATCCTTCCACAATACAAGGTTAGTCATTAATACTGCTGCATGGGCTGGGCTGTAGTTACATCGTAAGGGTTTAAAAACTGAGCTTTAAAATGATTAGCGGTAATAAACACCGAGAGAAGCCGACAGTGATCACTGACTGTTTTTATGGGCTTGTTGAGATTAAACAGAACAAGATACAAAGCATTAACACATGTAAAAAAAACCACGCCTTATTAAATGCGGAGTAGTTTGGTCCAGGAAGCAGGATTCATCACGTCATCACTTAAAGACCGGATTACAATACATTCATCTGTGTCTACCCATTAAATGAGTCCCACAGTAATATATTTAAAATTCCTGGTTTCTAGGTTTCTGTTCTGCTTCTGTGCCTCCCCTGTGTTCTTGGTGAATGTTTAATTCTGTTATCCGTGTATTGTATGCTCAATCTTGGTTTTCTGTCGTTATGTATTCCCTGTGTCCCACCTCTTGCTACTTTTGTCTCTGTGCTTCATGTTCCCTCGTTCCCCCAGTTTTACTTTGACAGTTCTTGTCCTTTGTCTGCGTATTCTACTTTACTTCCTTGTCTTGTTATTTCTGATTTGTCCCAGCTGTGTTCTCACCTGCTCCATATGCTCTTGTTGTCCTGCCTGTGTATTTAAGCCCCGTGGTGGTGACTATTTCATTTATCCCCCCCCTCCAGTAAAGACATTCTCTATGCAGTTGCCTGAACTAGAGTCCAGAGACCACCAGCTTACATCAATTATGACACAAAGGAACTAGTCACAAAAAGTGACATAACTAATTTTTATTGGGTGAAACTAGTAAGATGATAAAATATGCAATGTATTGACTACACTGGGCTGAGACAACATATATAACAAAAGGAACAAAAATAAATATCCCTCACCACTGATAACCTAGAGGGCTCTATTATTGACTAATTTTGAGATGAGTGTAAGAAAATGTTTAGCTCTACACTTTTGGGAACATTAAGCAATGAGCTGTTTATTTATTTATTTGGTTTAAGAAACCCACTTTTCAGAACCCAGTAAATTGTTAAACTAGTTATTTTTGTTGACTTAGATTACGTTTTGTTCTCTGATTAGACTCTTGCCTCCACAACCTGAAACCCCGTAAGCAATAGAAAATGGATGGATGGATCTAATCCATGTCTTCAAAGCACTTTGGGTCAACTTCTTTTGTCTTTTTGTTTATTCAGTGGGCTAAATATGTTATTTCAACATGTGAATATAGTCTATAGCTGATCCGTCTGCTAAAGTAACTGAGGGATTTCCTTCCTTCTTTCTTCTTCTTTTGCTACGTACTTCTACACATTACTCTGTTTTCTCACTGACTCTAGCCTACACTGAGAGTCTGCTCAGTGCTGCAGGACAGCTAAACAGAACAGAGCAGCAAGGACGGGTTGAGGCCAAGTGCACCTGCATGAGAGGAGAGGTGTTTTTGCATAGACATGTCTCCTTTCTGGTGAACGGGAGCAACAAACCTAACCCCTATTAGCTTCATGGTTTACCAGGATGTAAAAGGTGCATTGTTAATGCACCTGCGCTTTTGCAAATATGCAAAGTCAACATGTCTGCCTGTAAAGAGGTCTATTGTTTAAGATGACAGGCAGAGCAGCAAAGAAGTATAGTGTCTTTATTTTGTATTTTTTGCAATAAATAGTGTTTATATTTCTCAAATTATGTCACTGGATGCTGTCAGTATATTAACACATCTGACAGTGTAAGTCATAGTCATAGTAAAAAACTATTTTATGTCAAGCAGGTAAAAGGGCAGTCCTATTCAAAATTATTGAGACACCGTACTCAAGTATTGAATGAGAGAAATCACAGAGAAATTATTCCCAGAGGAATTCAATGAAAGCCTAATAAAGGCCTTCTTCTCAGTTTCTTTTCAGTGTGTGAAATTTCTTGATCAAATTCTTTGTTTACCCTGGCTACGTCAATCTTGATTTTCTCTAAGAAGACATTAACTTTCTGCATAAAATGTGCCCTCTGGGGTAATGCCAGAAGATGTTACAAGTACCAGGTTGCGGCAACCGTGGACAGCTATACATGTGTCGTGAAAACACGGACACAGGAAATGTCCCATATGGAAAAGATATATATAATTCTTATAAAGTTTGTATCTGTCTTGTGTGAAACTTATATGAAAAGCATAGAAGAGTGAAAACACATATAAGATCCCTTGAAAAATTATATAATGAAACTTGTATGTTTTGGATACTTACTAAAGCTTTAGTGAAGGTTACAAATGATCTTCTTATGGCCTCTGACAGTGGACTCATCTCTGTGCTTGTCCTGCTAGACCTTAGTGCAGCGTTTGATACTGTCGACCATAATATCCTATTAGAGCGATTAGAAAATGCTGTAGGTATTACAGGTACTGCACTGCAGTGGTTTGCATCATATCTATCTAATAGACTCCAGTTTGTTCATGTAAATGGAGAGTCCTCTTCACACACTGAGGTTAATTATGGAGTTCCTCAGGGTTCAGTGCTAGGACCAATTCTGTTTACATTATACATGCTTCCCTTAGGCAGTATCATTAGAAGACATAGAATACATTTTCACTGCTATGCTGATGACACCCAGCTCTATCTGTCCATGAAGCCAGATAACACACACCAATTAGTTAAACTGCAGGAATGTCTTAAAGACATAAAGACCTGGATGGCCGCTAACTTTCTGCTTCTTAATTCAGATAAAACTGAGGTTATTGTACTTGGCCGTGAAAAGCCTAGAAATATGGTATCTAACCAGATTCTTACTCTGGATGGCATTACCTTGGCCTCCAGTAACGCTGTGAGGAACCTTGGAGTCATTTTTGACCAGGACATGTCCTTCAATGCACATATTAAACAAATATGTAAGACTGCGTTCTTCCATTTGCGCAACATCTCTAAAATTAGAAATATCCTGTCTCAGAGTGACACTGAAAAACTAGTTCATGCATTTATTACTTCCAGGCTGGACTACTGTAATTCATTATTATCAGGATGTCCAAAAAACTCACTGAAAAGCCTTCAACTAATCCAAAATGCTGCAGCAAGAGTCCTGACAGGGACTAGAAAGAGAGAGCATATTTCTCCTGTTTTGGCTTCCCTTCATTGGCTTCCTGTTAAATCCAGAATTGAATTCAAAATCCTGCTCCTCACATACAAGGTCTTAAATAATCAGGCCCCATCTTATCTTAATGACCTTGTAGTACCATATCACCCTATTAGAGCACTTCGCTCTCGCTCTGCAGGCCTACTTGTTGTTCCTAGAGTATTTAAAAGTAGAATGGGAGGGAGAGCCTTCAGTTTTCAGGTCCCTCTTCTGTGGAACCAGCTTCCAGTTTGGATTCGGGAGACAGACACTATCTCTACTTTTAAGATTAGGCTTCAAACTTTCCTTTTTGCTAAAGCATATAGTTAGGGCTGGACCAGGTGACCCTGAATCCTCCCTTAGTTATGCTGCAATAGACATAGGCTGCCGGGGGATTCCCATGATGCATTGAGTTTTTCCTTTCCAGTCACCTTTCTCACTCACTATGTATTAACAGACCTCTCTGCATTGAATCATATCTGTTATTAACCTCTGTCTCTCTTCCACAGCATGTCTTTTATCCTGTCTTCCTTCTCTCACCCCAACCGGTCGCAGCAGATGGCCGCCCCTCCCTGAGCCTGGTTCTGCCGGATGTTTCTTCCTGTTAAAAGGGAGTTTTTCCTTCCCACTGTTGCCAAAGTGCTTGCTCATAGGGGGTCATATGATTGTTGGGTTTTTTTCTCTGTATCTATGAAGCGCCTTGAGGCGACTTTTGTTGTGATTTGGCGCTATATAAATAAAATTGAATTGAATTGAACTAAAACAATGTATGAAAGTAATGAGAAAGTGGCCACTTTCATGAGTAAATCATATAAGGCTTACATGATTTACTCATGAAAGTGGCCACTTTCATGAGTAATCACATATAAGTTTTTACTATTTCTTTTCCATATGGGGTGGCTTGTTGCTGAATACCACTTCACACTTTATATGCTGTACTATTAAAAACTCACTTATAAAATGAAAGCTAGCTAGATGCTAAAGTACTGCAACATATGGACACGTGCAGTTGTTCCAGTGCTGTGGTGAAAAAAGAAAAAAAAAAAACATCGGCCCACTGACTACAGCACAGTTTTTTTCTTTTATCTCTTTTTACGTGACATACCCTGGTGATTAGTACATGAGATATGTTACTGTTTCGGCTCAAACTGGTTTGATGTCTGAACGGTTATAGTGATGTAAAATAATAACTCTAAAACATAAGTGCAATAAGCATGGTTTGTAAATGTAAGGAGTAAAAAGTAAATAGATTTCTTTGTGTGTTTGTATCCATGTGTGTGTGTGCTGTTGGGTGTGCTGCAGTGTGGTCTGTGTGCAGAGGCATTAACACTTAGCTATCTCAGGCTTTCATTTTTGTTTCACAGATTTTAGCCTATTTAACAAGAAGATGCACACACATCTTCATGTGAAAAAAAGTGTAGAAAAAAGGAAAAAAGGAGGAAACAAGTGTATAAAACATACTACAAACCCCCCTCAAACTTTTAAATATTTCAAATGTGCACAAACATTTCTGCTCACCTTTTGCATAATATGTAAATTGCTTTGGATGACAGCTGGGGACGATGCATAAAAGATAAAAAGTTGTTGAATGTACAGTATATTGCACGAGATGCAGAAATTAGAAAACATTTTCTGTTTACTAAAAAAAATGTGTCCATACTTTAAGCAGTAAAACAGACTGACGCTGACAGTGTAAAAAGTGGGATAATGGGTATACCACATGCTGTGCGTGGCATTCTTTCATTTCATGAAAAACTTTACTCACTGCTTGTTTCTCTTTCCTGTAAACAAACCACATTTACAGGAAAACAAGATTCACATGCGTTTGAGGTCCTGTTTCTGCTCCAGATATGTTCCTAACAACCCTGCTTTTGATCAGCTCATTACCCTCTGTGTATTTAAGGACTGTTTCTACAGTCAGACTGACAAACTGTCAGATTGTACAGCTGATTATGCAGACCATTTTCACAGCTAGCAGCACATCAAGACTTTCACTCCAGTTAAAATATTCCTGGACCTGTTCCTCTCTTGTCCTCCGTCTTAGGAAACCCTTGGTGTTTCAGCTGTTACCTCCTCGCTGTCTCCTCTTGATTCATAACATTTTTAGATTTTATATTAGATCTCCTCTTGATTCATCCCTTGGAAAAAGACAATTCTACATCAGATTCCGTGTTCAGTTTGACATCTGAAAGGAATTCTCCCAACCAATCACCACTTCACTGATTAATCCTCTACCTTGGCTGCATAGGGGCTCATTTGATCATTCGACTCATTCAGTTTTGTTAATAAAAACTGTAAATCTGTTCTTAGCCTTAGCCTGTGTGCTTTTGGGACTCCAGTTCGAGTATAATTATGATAAAATGACTTAACTAAAGACAGGGCCCAGGGGACACCGTCGCAATAAATCAGCTTTTAGGAAATCAAGGAATTCTATTAGAGCAATGAAAGCTGCACTGAGATCCACAGAAAAAAAGAAAAACCTAAAAACTGACAGCTAAGTGTAAGTAAGCATAAGCAACATCCTGCAACAGTTTAAATCTTCACCTTCACCTGCTGCAGCTATATTTTTGGAAGGGTTTGAAGCTATTCTCACAGGTTTTCTGGTGAGCTACATCACTACTGCTTTGTCCTGTGAGACTTATTTATGTTCAGCACTGAGGGATCCAAGTTATAATACATTGTGGGGCAGCGGGATTGGTTGGTACGTGGATGAATTATATTTTGTTTGAGTTTGAGGAAGGGAGCTTAAGAAAGTTGCATTCTGAGAAAGCCATTAAATGAGTGCTAAATGTATATTTGGTTTTTGTTTTTTTTACTGTGGCTGAGTCTTCCAATTTCAAAGAGGCTTTCAGAGGCATTTTTGAAGCTGAGACTTAGTATGATGACACAAATCTTTGGGGAGTAATTCTACACAGAAACTGCCAGGTGGCTAATTTGGGACTCATTAGCAGATGTATTGTCGATCTCTTTTACACCTCTCCGGGTGTACTTGTTCTTGAATGATAAATGAGTAAAACCCTGCACTGTATTGACTAACGTTATCTAAATATTTAGATTTTTTTTTTTTTTTTTTACCTTTGTAAAAATGTCAAATAACAATAGACTTTGACATTTGTTATGTCTTTCATGAAAGATCATGTGGGGGCATCATCACAGTGAAAAAGAAATCACTGATTAGTTTTGCTCTAAAACCTGTCAAACTGTTTGCTACGTTTGAGATATGCAGATATCATCATTTAACACACCCTTTTTGACACACTGAATACTTAGCTATACCTGCCGGTATAACAGCCACCCCATTCAGCTTTTCAACCTTTGGTTAATCATGTGCTCACATGATTAACTGTCGCAACCGCTATGTTTTTTTTTTTGTTTTTTTTACCTGAGTGACAGTTTCATTTTCCTATCAATACAATCTCAAAGAACATCATAGTCCCATCTATTTAGTGCACGGGGGAAATAAGCACTTAGATTAAGCTGAGAAATGTGAGATCCGTGCCTTTTTGGGATATATTGAGAGTGTTCAAAAGACTTGCAGAAGATCAGATCTGTCATGGACCTGGGCCATGTTGGCCCAGTATTCTTGGTTCCTTGTATTTTCGCTCCTTATTTAGGCCATGTTTTCTGAGGTGTCCTGTTGTGGTGTTCCCTAAGTGTTTTCCCTTTGTGACTCTTACCCCCTGTGTGCCCCTCTGTGTATTTATGAGCTCTCATCTCTCTTTGTGTTTATTCCATGTTTCCCCCAGCCTGTTATGTCTGTGTTCTCCCTGTGCTCTCTCTCCTCCTGTCTGAACCTCTGTGTACTTCCTGTTTTACTTTGACAGTCTCTCGTCAGTATGCGTCATGTTATGTTCACTCCTGCCCTGTCTCGTTATGTTTATCAGTGTCACCTGTGTTCCCCACCTGTGTGTAATCTCCCTGTGTTCTCTGAGTGTATTTAAGTTATGTCTTCTGTTATGGTAGTTGCTGGTTCGTCTGTGTTGTTTCCCCTCGGTCTCCCTGCGTCTCTTCATGTGTATTTCCCCGGATCTCCCTGCACCGTCATTCCTGGTTTGTGTTGTTAGTTTACCCAGTTTAGGTTTTCGGTTTCATGTTCACACCCCGTTGCTGTTTGTACCCACTGCTGTAAATAAACACTCACCTGCACCAGAGCTGCCGCCTTTTGGGTCCTTACTACAAATCCACACGGCTTGCCCCGCAAACCGTGACAAGATCATTTTGGGGGATTTGTTAATTATTTTGTGCTTTTCAAGACACTAAAGCAGAAAAGTATAAGGAGGCATGGTTACAGGTGAAGTGCTAGAAATGTAGTTGTCCTAGTGTGCCAAATGTGCTAGTTACTATGAGTACTACAAATGTTTGTGTTCAGTTGCTTTCAAAACAAAAGCATTTGTGTCAGGGGTAGACATTTGTTCAAACACAAATAAGAGAAATAAGACACTGCAGACCGACTCAGAGAGTTTTAGAAACGTGTGCACGGGTGAATGTCTCTGAGAAGACACACACACACCGAGTGCAGGCTTTGGTTGCTTTATTTATAGGAGAAAGTAAGTTACATAGTACTTCCTCTTCTGTAAGCAGTCGGGAAGAGGTTAGACGTTAACTCAGTGCTTATCTGACCTCACACCCACTCACATACTGAAATATAACAATTAGAGATGGCACGATACCACTTTTTTATGTCCGATACCGATACCGATATCATAAATTTGGATATCTGCCGATACCGATATGAATCCGATATAGTGTTTTTTAATCAACAAAACTGTTTTTTAAATATCTTGCTGCATTTTGTATAAGTTCATACTCAAGTTTAAAACAACAACTACACTAAAGCTATTCTGTTATACCTGTATGCAAAAAAAAATATTTCATAGTTCAGCAATACTGATCAATCTGATAAACTTAAACCTACACCATCCTCCCTATTCTGGTATTTTAAAGAGTACTTAGCATAAATATTAAGCAACCTAACTAATAGGGTTCCAACTCCCAGCAACAACAAAAATAAATAAATAAAAAATAGGGAACCACCCCTCACGCTCCACCTCATGATGCTTAATCGACGTAATCAACCTTAATTTGATGCAGTGTGAAAAAAAATGCACAGAAATCAATTCTTTTTCAAGAAATATTAAATAGATTCAACATCTTTCTTCAACAAAATTGCAGACTGCACAGATGGTACCTGTGCCAAATACTATAGCTTACTAGGGTATATTAGACTTAACAGTTACTATATGCAGTAATGGACTTCTATACATTTTACATCAGATTAAAACTTTGGGTGTAAGATTCAGATAAATATTAAATAATTAAAAGCGAGACATTTTAAATGAGAATAAGAAAGAAAAGTATGTCTTTGTGCCCCCCTTTTCCCTGTTCATGCCCTATCGGCCCCCCTGGCTAAACTTTGCTAGATCCGCCCCTGCACAGTTACAGCCGTCAGCTGCGTAGAAAAAGATCCTCGAGTAGAAAGTAATATTAAATAAATTCTAACAACAGCTGATCAAGCTTAAACGTGCTGCTGTTGTTTAGCCGCTGGTTTCCTCTTTCTGGTGCAAAGTGGGCCAAAAGCAAACAAGAGAGACGGAGTCGCGACAGAAAAGCCGATCAGCTGATCGTTAAGCAGTTTCATGATTGAAGTAGCAGCCGGAGAGCGAGAGGCAGTCGCTCGTTAAGCTTAAGCAGGAATGCTTTACAAACATTCAGAGATGGACTTACACACTTGCTTTACTTCTCTCGGGATAACTTTGTCGGAGATGAAATGCCGGGTTGCTAGTGAAGCTCCAAATGCTATCCAGACCACCGACAGGTCCCGCATGCCACAGCCGCTCTATCACGTGATGCATACTGCTCCGACGTGCTAACGTTCTGAGGTGAGTTACGGCGTATTGCAAGTTTTGTGAGGTGCTTTCGTGATATTTAATGGATCGAATTACATTTTGTTATTTTTCTCCGATATCCGATCCAGTAATTTAGGTCAGTATCGGACCGATACCGATACGTAATATCGGATCGGTCCATCTCTAATAACAATACAGAAGTATATCATGCTTATCTGACATCACATATTGAAGTAAGGAATGCATCATGTTCTCTTTAACAATAAGCTTGGTTAATGTTGAAATATATGAACACACAAAATATAAGGCACACTTGATTATATTGTATAATGTAGAAAATCTCGTTACATTTCCCTCCTGATGTTAATATATTTCACAGGTTTAAATCAATGCATAGTCACTTGTTAAATCACATTTTCAACTAGCATGTCATTCAGTGAAGTATTTAAACAACAGCTCCAGTAAGACTAGAGTAGGGATTTTCCACTCTTTCCTCCATGATCAGCATATCATACTCGCGATAGGGATCTTCCATATTTCTCTGGATCAGGACATAATTTCCTAAAGTACGCTTAAACATATTTACCATTATGCTTCTCAGACATGGGATAATACAAGCAGCGAAAATGCAAAATAGTAACATCATACTGCAGAGGGCCAACAGGCCTTTAATCAGCAAAGATTTCCAGGAGCCGCTCAGCAACCAGTCCCACCAGCCTTGCTTATCGGCTACGTAGTCCTGTTGTTGAGCGTCTCTCAATTGTTTCAGAACATTCAAAGCATTTGTCATGTTTAATGAGTGTATGTTGTCAGGTATGTAGGTGCAACATGTCATGTTAAACAATACGCAGAGACCTCCTTTCTCTGCAAGAATAATGTCCAAAGCCACTCGGTGTTGCATGACAGTGATGCGGATTGCATCAATTTCTTCATTCTGTGCTTTGTCAATGCGGGTGGAGGCATTCAAAAATAGTCCAAAACGATAGTCTAAAGTCTCTATTTGTAGTGCATGCTTTCCTACTCCTACCCAGGGAAACAGAGCATGGATCATCTTCTGGCCAGTGGTCCAGAGTTTGAAATTGTCTGGCACATCAGATCCATAAAATGGATCATGGGGCTTGGGTTCTATGTTGCGCTTAACTCTGGCGTTGTTGTGCACTGTTATCTTAAAGGTGTGATCTGAGATGAAGATAGGCGCACAGCATCCTGACCAGTTGGGTGGTAGCATAAAGTATGCACGCTGTCCGCACAGCCATGCCATACCTTGTACCCAATAGGTGCCATTTACATGTCGGTGTCTTTTGACTGTTCCATACTCCACTCCTCCATAGGTTGCGTTGCAGTTGCTGGTATGGCCCAGGGGGTGGCGCCCTTGCTCTGCTGCTTGGTAGAAGCACAGAGGATGCTGTTTCTCTTTAGGGGCCATAAAGACGGGGAAAGGGACTGAAGCATTTCTGTTTTTCACTGTCATGTCTACCCAGAATTTGTCGTCACAGGTTCCATTCTTCAGGCCTTTTGCCCACGGGTGTGAAGCTTCAATTCTGATTGCAACATGTTGTCTTCCAATGCTGGCGAAACTTGCTGCACACTTACTTTGCCAGTGACTGTTCATCATACGACCATATATGGTTGGGTGGATAGATGTACTGGGCATATGAGAGCAGACATAACAGTCTCTTTCTTCTATTCTATTGTGTAGGTATCGGTGCCAGGCGTTGTTCATCCAGGGGTGAATGTGGTCTTGAGTCATTTCAGACAGATGGGAGTTGTCATGGGTCCACCTCTTAAGTCGGGGAATAGTTTGTTCTGTCCTGGGGGCTCTACCAGGTATCAGCCAGAAGAGCATCATCACTAAGATGACGGCCATCAGACAGAATAGGCGACACATGAGCCGTCTCCGTTCAAAGTTACAAGCACCTAAGCACAACAGCTTTGGGGCTGGGGCTGGTGACTCTTCTTCTCCTGGATTCATCGGGCTGGTTTCCTCTATCTTGTTTGTGTTCAGGCGTCCCTGGTGTTGTTTATTGGTTCCTCTCTTTGGTGGGATGGGTCACTCTTTATTATGTGTTTGTTCTTCAGGACGACCTGACTTACCCTGGTCCTGCAGTACGTTGACCCAGGGCGAAAGGGCGGGTTTCCCGCACCCCTACCCTGCGGAGCACTGGGACTGGGTAAGGTGGCTTCTTATTGTGGTGCAAACACTTTCTTCACGTGACTTTGATGGATCCACGAAGGTCTTTCAGCTATCTTACAAGCTGTCTGTGTAGTCAGCAACACCTGGAATGGACCCTCCCACCGCGGAGAACTCCAGTTTTTTCGCTGGAGGACTTTAATCAGAATCCAATCACCGGGGTTCAACCTGCAAGAGACTGGAGATAGATCACTCGGCAGCTGATTGTTTAATATCACTTCTTTATTCTCAAATAGTTTTGTCATCCATTCTGCCATCGTTGTTTCTGTGATGGACTTATTAATAGGTTCACTAGTTATCGGCAGGGGAAATGGTCTGCCATGTATGACTTCAAATGGGGTCAGACCACCTGCTCCTTGAGTTATTCTCATCCATAGCTTAACTAAGCTCAAACACTCAGGCCATGGTCTTCTAGTTTCTTCCATACATTTTCTCAATCTCTGTTTAATTGTGCCGTTAGTTCTCTCGACTAATCCTGCACTTTGTGGATGATAGGAACAATGATGTTTTATGCTAAAACCTAGAGCTTCAGAGACTTTACTTATTACTTCATTTACAAAATGTGTGCCGTTATCAGACCGTATTAAGCTTGGAATGCCATATGTCGGTATGTAATGGTTGCACAAACATTTTGCTACTGAAATTGCATCTGCTTTTTTCACTGGGTATATTTCTGGCCACTACAGGACTACAGGCGACACTGGAGGCGCAGGGGCCTGGACTACAGGCGACACTGGAGGCGCAGGGGCCTGGACTACAGGCGACACTGGAGGCGCAGGGGCCTGGACTACAGGCGACACTGGAGGCGCAGGGGCCTGGACTACAGGCGACACTGGAGGCGCTGGAGCGTGAACTGAAAGTGATACCGGAGGCTCTGGAGACTGAACTGAAAGTGACACTGGAGACTGAAATGAGGGTGACACTGAAGACTGAAATGAGGGTGACACTGGAGACTGAAATGAGGGTGACACTGGAGACACTGGAGACTGAACTGAAAGTGGCACTGGAGACACTGGAGACTGAGTGGAGAGCGATTGAGTTGCTGACACTGGTGACAGAGCTGAGAGTGGCTGCTGGGCAGCTAGCTGAGCTGAGAGCGGCTGCTGGGCAGCTAACTGAGCTGAGAGCGGCTGCTGGGCAGCTAGCTGAGCTGAGAGCGGCTGCAGGGCAGCTAGCTGAGCTGAGAGCGGCTGCAGGGCAGCTAGCTGAGCTGAGAGCGGCTGCAGGGCAGCTATCTGAGCTGAGAGTGGCTGCTGGGCAGCTAACTGAGCTGAGAGCGGCTGCTGAGCAGGCGATAAGCTGTTCACATAATCATCTGCCGCACAGAACACAGCCCCTGAATGAATAGTCACACAGTCCGAAAACGGAAAAGAGTCCTCACTCACCACAGCCGGCGAATTGGAAGTCCGAACGTCCGGCTGCGTGATCAACGTTTCCTCCCCACAGACAGCTCCGACGGGCCGGGCAAGATCACATCCGGCGAGTCGGGCAGCGAGGCAGGAGTGGCTGAGAGAAGGTGAGGTGTGTGCCGGAGAAAAGCCTGCATGGTCGGAGGAAGCGACTTCAGAAGCCATGGTAGGCCAGAAAAGAGCCGTTGTAGCCGGCTTTCCACGGTGTGGCGAAGCCCCTCCGGAGGGTTCTCTAGCCAAAGCCAGAGGAGAATCTCCACATTATACGTAATGTCGTCCCGGAGCTCCTTGGACGGATTTACTGCCGCTGGGTCCATGGTGGCTGGTTTGTACTGTCACGTCCGGTGTGGCAGGCGTGTGGAATATATTAGGACCCAAAATGCGGAAGCTCAGGTGCAGGTGAGTATTTATTAAACAAAAGGAAATACAAACAACAATGGCACTGGGAACATAAAACTAGAACCTAAACTGGGTAAAACTAACAAACCAGAAACGAAGATGCAGGGAGGTCCAGGGAAATACATACGGAGAGACGCAGGGAGACCAAGGGGAAACAACACAGACGAACCAGCAATGAGGACGAGGTAACACACACTATAAATACACACGCCAGGAATCAGGGGATGGGAAACAGGAGGGGAACACACCTGGAATACATTACAACTGACGAAGCAGGGGAAACGTAAACAGAACACACTGACATAAGACAGAGCCCTTCAAAGTAAAACTACACTAAGGGAATGCACAAGCAGGGAAGACACCAACCGGAGGGAACACCACTAAACCCTAGAAAATACAAAACTATCAAAAGTAAAAGTACATAACCAAAAACACTGGGTCACCGACCCAGGACCATGACAGTATATGGAATTATGTAGCAAAGAACAAATTGATAAATAACTCTAAATATGCCTTATATTTTAAAATTCCTCAAAGTAGCCAGCCAAGTAGCTTTTTTGACAGCGCTGCAAACCCTTGACCTCCTCTCAATAGAGGTGGGAATCACCATACATCCCACGATACGATATTATCACAATACTTAACGCATAATACGATATTATTGCAATTTTTAAAAATATTTTGTTATATTCAGATTCTATACATAAAGGTAAACTTTATCAATATTCATTTTATCTAATATCAAAATCTCGCACTCAGTCTTTCTCTCATTTCAGTCAGTTTTATTGTTGACAAACTGAACGGTTTGTATTACAGTCTAGTCCAACTTAACTGAATGCAACCATCTAGTACAATTATAGCTATTCTGAACTATGCAATTTATGAAAACTATGCAGCCCCTTCAGCAACTGAAGAATTTGAAAGTAAATTAAAACAAAATATAACTTTACATTAAATAAAAAAGTTTTAAACTTAATTAAAATAAGACATGTCTTAAATTAAAATAAGTAAACTGTCATGTTTATTGCTGCCAAAAAAAAGTTAAACACATTTGGACAGTGAAGGAATGTCAGGATTCTTGCTCAGAAAAAGGATCAACATGCTCTGAAGTCAGAGCACAAAAACCTTTTTTGTAACAAAATATCGATTTCTGCTGTCCCTGTATCGATACATTATTAGCAAACAAAATATCACGATACTACACAGTATCGATTTTTTCCCCCACCCCTACCTCTCAATGCGCTGCTTGATGTAGGCACCTGAAATGTTTTTTGTGATACTCTTTGTTAGACTCGTAGAAATGATCAGGAAGGAAGGACGTGGATACGTGTTTAATTGTGAACAGCAGAACATAACAACCTTAAACTCTTTTTCCCTTACTTGCACATGTTTTGCTGTTATAGGTTGGTCAACCCCTGTCCTGGCCTCATTGCACTGGTTGCCTATGTCTTTTAGAGTTCATTTTAAAATTCTTATGTTTGTTTTTAAATGTCTTCACAGACTTGCCCTGGCTTACCTCTCTGAGCTTCTTCATCCCCACACACCCAGTCGGTCTCTTAGGTCAGCTGACCAGCTGCTCCTGGAAGTACCGAGATCCAGGAGGAAACCCAGAGGTGACAGGGCCTTTTCTATTGTTGCTCCTAAATTATGGAATAACTTGCTCTTGCATGTTAGACAGGCCCCTTCACTGTCCACTTTTAAAACAAGTCTTACAACCCATTTTTATTCTTAGGTTGTAAATTATTTGAATCCTAGACAAAGCATATCTGTGAACTAGGGTGTAGAGCTATTAGGTTATGTTGTGGTGGTTCTCGGGTTGGGGGATGTGTGTTCATACTGGAGGACAAGAAAAGTTCAAAGCTATCAGGTGCTCAGTTTAGAAAAAAAGAGAAAAGAAGAAGAAAAAAAATGAGCAAAAGATACTGGAAAGCAGATGTGTCATTGGATAATGGCAGGTCATGTGTCCTGAAACAATCAGAATCAGAATACTTCATTAACCCCTAGGGAAATTATGTGGGTTACAGTTGCTCCAAGAAGAAATGGTAAAAATAGTAACAGTAACAGACTAAACTCCAAACAATACATTATGTTACAGATTTTCCACATTTAAGAAATAGCACCAATATATATAGATCACTCAATTATAAATATCAAGGATTAACAGAGGTGATTATAAATATATATCAAGAACATTGACAAGAATATTACGGAGTAGAAAAGAGTGTGTGTAAAAAGGGTCTAACTATTGCAGTGTTTACAGTGTGTTAGATGGAGGAGTTGTAAGGGGAAATGGCCACAGGCAGGAATGATTTCCTTTTTTTTTTTTTTTTTTTTTTTTTTTTTTGTGTCCCGTTTGGATCTTTAGCCATCAGAATTGTTGTCTTAAGGCCAAGAAAGATGCCAAGCGGATTTATTTTACCAAGTGGATCGTCATGGCCTTGCCATATTGGTCCATTTGATTGACCTTTATTATAATTATGAATTTATTTTATTTTCAGTTGCTACAAACGGGACAGACATGACTGGAGGATAGGACAGGGAGAAAGAATGAAAGAAAGAGAGGGAGAGAAAGAAAACCAAATGGGAGAAGAGACGGTGAGAAGGGGGGGAAGAAAGAAAAAAAAACAAAAACAAAAAAAACAAAAAAAAAACTCCTGGGTCACCTGTATGGAGAAAAAAAACAGAAGAGAAAGCAAACAACAAAGAGCAACATAATAAATAAAAAAAAAAACGGCACCATCACAATAAACTAGCTAGCAGTAGATATCAGTAGATACTAAATAATAAACGATATTGTGCAGCACGCAAGATAGACAGCGCACAATGTGCTTTGAGGCAGCAGCCAAGAAAGCTGTAGTCCGCATCTGTGAATACCCGCGTGTACACCTGTGTGCATACCTGTGTGGATCAGCATGCTTGCATTCCAAAGGTTTCTCCATGTAACGATCTGCTAGGGAGTGTGGGGAGCCACAGCCCCGTCCTCCAGGGCATGAAGCAGGTATGGAGGAGATCAAAACTCCAGACATCCAGAGGCCCCAGAACACAAGAGACCAAGGAAGACCAACAGAGGGGCAAGCCGCGCCACTGTCCCAGTAAGAGCTGAGGAGAGTCCCAGATGAGGGCTCACTCAGCAGCCGCGGAGCAGAAGCCAGGGGGAGTTGCAGTGACGCGCCCGTGAGCTCCGCCGGCAGCCAGCTGTGCCTGAGTGACCGAGCCCCAGGCCGAGAGGCCGGGGGCACCCCACCTCCGAAGTGGCCCGAGCGAGCCCCAGGCTCCAGGCCCCGATAAGCGGCCGCCAAGGAGTGAGCCGGTGTGTACCCGGACGCCCACCCCCAGACACAAAGAACCACCAACGCACCGACACCTGAGGGAGTCCGCCACTGGCAGGGGAAGTGGTGGTGGGTGGAGATAGGCCTCCAAACCTTGGAGGGCCTGAGATGTCCCCAGAGAGGTGGCGTCTGATACCCAACCTGACATATAGACACAGACATACAGGCACACACGGACACAAATATCCATTCCCACCCTCATGCTCTCATATGCACTTACTCCACACTCAACCAACATGGAGACAGACATAAAGAGACGCTGTACACACGGTCACACTCCCCAAGCGTACTCTACGAACCGGGTCTAGGTACCCTTGCCCCTGGAGGGGGGAACTGCACCCAGACCCAGGTGGTGTTACCCTTTTCCCTGCGGTGGGGAGAGGCAGACCGCCCCGACTCCGCAGCAGCAGGGAGGCCCCACACTCCAGACCGCAGTCGGATGGCCAACTCCTCCTCCTAGCCCCCCCGCTCCAGCAGGCCGCAGAGAACGGGGGTGAGAGAAGACTCCAAACCTCCCTCCACCCGCTCATTGTAGTGTTGATGCATGTGTGTTCTAAGGTGCAATTAAAACCCAGGAGGGCATGGAGCTACCTGCCAGAGAGCAGCAGGTAAGCGCATAGTCCCTCCTGCTGGCCCTCAATGTCTACGTGTATTCAAAATTGAGAGGTGGGCAACGACGCCAGGGGTGGGGTGTACACCCTGATGGTAATTTGGACTCCGTGTATCGTGCCCACCCCCAAGATCCTATATGTATGCGTAATGAGAGTGTGAGTAATGTGAATGTCTAAGTTGTGGGATAAAATTGAGGCAGAGGCAGCCAGAAGGGGACAGGGGGGGGGGGGGGGGGGGGGGGTAGCCTCCTCTGCACCCTGGTGACATACCCCTGCTCCAAGGCCCTACATGTGTGGGTGGTTGTGGTGGAGCGGGAAGAGGGAGGCAGCTGGAGATGGGGAGGGAAGGAAGGGCAGGAATGATTTCCTGTGTCATTCAGTGGTGCTTTTGGTAATCTCAGTCTCTCACTGAACGTGCTCCCGCGACTAGCCAGTCTGTCATGGAGTGGGTGGGAGGTATTTTCCATGATTTTCCTTATCTTGGACAACATCTGCCTCTCAGACACCACCCCAAGGAAGTCCAGCTCCACCCCCAACACATTACTGGCCTTGTGGATCAGTTTATTTAGTCTGTTGGCATCTGTGACCCTCAAACTGCTGCCACAGCATTCAACAGCATATAGGATAGCACTGATCACAACAGAGATATAACAAGATAACATTAATTAACATTTTAACTAACATTTAACATTTTAACTAACATTTTAACTACTGATTTTATCTGTTTTGATTTTATATACTGTTTTGTTTGTTTGTTTGTTTGTTTGTTAATTAGTTTGTTTGTTTGATTGTTTTAATCAATTTTAAATCATGCTTTTTATTTGTTTTTGTTTCTAATGTTTCTGTAAAGCACTTTGAATCACCTTGTTGTTGAATTGTGCTATACAAATAAACTTGCCTTGCCTAATTAGTAGGGATAGTGAAAACGTCAGTTTACTTTTGTTAGCCACTTGGCTATGAGAATAAACAGTGGACACTGATGTAGCTTACTGAATCTTTTGGACTGTGTTCAGCACAATATTAATTAGTCATTGTCAGTTGTTGATTTGTCCTATTCTCATTGTCTGATGAATTATGATGGCTGTTTGTAAGCCGTTTGCATACTATGCATACTCTCTCTCTCTTCATATATATATCTATATATCTATGTGTGTGTGTTTATGTTTATCTGGTTAAATTCAGTATGGTTCCAACAACAGTTTTTACAGTACAATATGTTTTATATGTATGTACAATGGGTGTGGGGTGGAGGGTACCGGGGGAACAGGGTGGGGGGGGGGGGGGGGGGGTGCCAGTGGGTGTATCGCCCAGGGCACCAAACAGGCTAAGACCGCCACTGTACACAGCTGACAGTCATATTTGACAGCTGTTAGAATTCTTATTATGGTAAGAACCAATCACATCAGTAAAAAGAATCATTACTTTAAGAACTGAAGGTCAGTCAGTCTGGAAAATTGCTAAAACTCTGAGTTAGTCCCCAAGTGCAGTCGCAAAAACTATCAAGCGCTATGACAGAACTGGCTGACATGAGGACCGCCCAGGAAAGGAAGACCAAGAGTCACCTCTG
Organism: Simochromis diagramma; assembly: GCF_900408965.1. Classification (NCBI taxonomy): domain Eukaryota; kingdom Metazoa; phylum Chordata; class Actinopteri; order Cichliformes; family Cichlidae; genus Simochromis; species Simochromis diagramma. Next base: position 101,116 of record NW_024387385.1, read on the forward strand.
CTGCTGAGGATACATTTATCATTCACCAGCCTCAGAAATCACAAGTTAACAGCAGCTCAGATTAGAGCCCAGATAAATGCCACACAGAGTTCCAGTAGCGGACACATCTCTACATCAACTGTTCAGAGGAATCAGGCCTTTGTGGTCAAATAGCTGCTAAGACACCACTACTAAGGAAAAGTAACAAGCAGAAGAGATTTGTTTGGGCCAAGAAACACAAGGAATGGACATTAGACCGGTGGAAATCTGTGCTTTGATCTAATGACTCCAAATTTGCGATTGTTGGTTCCACTCACTGTGTCTTTGTGCGATGCAGAAAAGGGGAATAGATGGTCTCTACATGCATGGTTCCCACCGTGAAGCATGGATGAGGTGTGAAGGTGTGGGGGTGCTTTGCTGGTGACACTGTTGGAGATTTATTTAAAACTGAATGCAGACTGAACCTGCATGGCTACCACAGCATCCTGCAGCGACATGCCATCCTATCCAGTTTGCTTTTAGTTGGACCATCATTTATTTTTCAACAGGAACTGGGAACTTCTTCAAGACTGTGGGAAAACCATTTCAGGTGATGACCTCATGAAGCTCATAGAGACAATGCCAAGAGTGTGCAAAGCAGTAATCAAAGCAAAGGGATGCTATTTTGAATAATCTAAAATATAAAACATGTTTTGAGTCAAACTATGAATAAACACATATGGAATTATGTAGTAAATAAAAAAATTGTAATGATGCCTTAAGTGAGAATCTACAATGTAAACAGTCATGAAAATAAAGAAAAACCATTATATGAGAAGGTGTGTCCACAGTTTTGATTTGTAGTGCATATGTCTGACCTACTCTTTCTGGACTTTAATTTCGCGTAATACCATTAAATCCACAGACACTAGCCACTTTTATTGTTGGGACTCAGACCACTGGTGCTGGAATTCTTGACAGACAAGCCTCAGTCTGTGGAAATTCCCAGTGTCTTGTCCTCCATCATCATACTCAATATTAGCTCTCTGCATGGGTGTGTATTGAGCACACCATACTCACCACTCAAAAAAATATTCACAAATGTTTAGATTGAGATTTTCATAAATATATTTATGTATTATTCAAATTTCAACCTCTTTAATCAGTGATTGCAACGGCTCAGTTCATCCATACATTAAACTTTCAATGACATAAAGCCAGAGACTTAGTCAGTACCTTCGTGTTGAACTAAATAACTTAATCCATTAATCATTCATATATTTCATGAATTATGTCATAATTATGAGATAATGACCACATTAAAAATGACCATGTTATGCTAAATTTATGGAAAAAAGGCCATTATAAACAATATAATTATATTTCTTAAATTGTAATTGTTTGATACTGATTGGACTTTCATGACAGAACTGTACCGTTCAAGTTTATAAGAATCAAGTAGCCACAACCGCTTTATTTCCCCATAAATGTCACATTTTGCGCAGTTACAAATCCTTTATTAACATAAATCCCCAAGAATTTTTATTACCTAAATTAATATATGTTAATATGTAATGGTATACACTGTAGCAGTATTTTCCTAATCAGAAAAACGCTTCTAAGTAAAGAAGTAAATTAAACATCAACAAACACACACACTCACACAATGTACTATTTGTGTTTATTTGTTTAATATTCTTGTGTAATGTGATCAAAACATTTTTGTTTTGTTTTGATCACATTAGCTAATATGATCAAATATTATTACTGTCAGCAGAGAATCCATGAGGTGGGAGTACAACTTGTCAGTAGACCTGTTCATGTCTGTAATTGGTTACATGCTGCCAACACCAGATCATACATGTGGAAGTACAAACTAGATTTGGAAACCTCAGGTTTAGCTTCAGAACAGAAAACTGTTCATACACTATGCAGGTCCGCTGTTTTCTGATCTCTTTGTGATAAGGAAGTTAAACACAGCCTAAACAACTGCAACACTGGAATGTAAATAACTGCAGAAAACTGACAAGTTGTGCTGCCTACACAAGGATCCAGATTTCACTACTGCAGTCATTATTGCATCAAGACTGAAGAGCTCAACTGTGCTCTTGCTTAGGCCTCACACCAGGAGTGAAGCTTTTCACTTTATAATATCACTCAGGGAACATTATAGGACAAGATGTTACGCAGCTAAGAAGTATACAATTAGAGAAAGTCACAAAAACAATTCAGATTATGTCCTTTCACAAATACATGATATACGTTACATAGGTCAACAAACGAAAACAGAAACACAAGTTCAATTTATTGTTTCTCTTGCAATTTTCTGAAGCTCATCATTTACTCCTCTCATTTTTCTTTTCTGAGTTCTCTATTCTTGCAGTAAATCCAGCTTCTTGTCTAAGTAAGCTCTGGCATTTGTCATCATGTGGAATCCAATGTCAGCTATTTCCTGGAGTGGTGGAGAATCATATGATAATAGCATTGCTTCTTCCCATTGACGAACTAATTCCTTCATTTTTTCATTGTATTGTTTTGAGAAGGTTGTCACTTTGTATCTGGATTCTTCCTAAAGGAGAAAAATAAAACTTTTCACATATAGTATTTCTACTCATATTATGGACATTCTGGGAATAAACTGGAGACTGACTGACCCACCTTCAGTCTCTCTTCCTGTTCTATCGCTGTTTGAAGGGTTTCCTTGAATATTTCCTGAAAGGAAAAGAACATAGTGAGTGTGTTACAGAATATAAACACAGCAAGAAAAAGAAAAATCAAACAGGAAGGTCATATTTATGTTACAATATATATATTTTAAATAATAAGAAATTGGTCAATTTTAATTTACCAGTTTTTCCTTGTTATCCAGTGAACTTGCGAGATTAAATATTTTTGTGATTGCTGCTCTTCTATAAACGTCATCTTCCTAATGGAAAAAAGAATAGTACAATTAAATTTACCCGACTATAGTAAGTAGTGTAGTAAGTACAGAGAAATACTGTACTTGTATGACGTTTGCACAATCTGATATTACTGTGTTGTTATTGTTGCTACATATATTTGTCCAGGACCAACATTGCAACTGACCAATGGCATTGTCTTAGCATTCAATTAACAGTAGCCAAGGTTATGGTAAGGATAATGGTAGGTAATTAAAATGATCACAAGCAGAAAAAACAGAAATATCCTCAATAATGTACTTCATAATATTTTTATATAGGAATTAATAAAGAGAATACTTGAAATAATGAATTATTTTGTTTTCTGCCAATACACATAACAGACGTTCAAAGCCTTGTGAGCAACTTGCAAACTGACCCACCTTGTATTTGTCAACTTCTTCGTTTACCTCTTTTCAGTAATTCCTGAAACTTCAGAGAACAACAGCGGCTCATGCTTTTTATAATCCATTATGAAGAAGGAACATTTCTAACAGTTAATGAGCTCCTCTAATTACTGGAAGAATTTACATGTATGTGCAAATAATCCTACAATTACTACCACATCAAGAGATTGACAAAGCAGGAATTTACCACTTGGTCCTTGACCCAGCTTGCGATGAAAATAAGGCACAGAAGAGATAAGATGCACAGAATTATAAAGAGAAACAGGCACTTGATGAATCTGACGCAGGCCATCACTGTTAGAATGAAAAGAATCTATTAGGTTAAGACAACATGTCAACAACATAAATAAGAAACTGACAACACACACACGGCAACAATTTTAATGTTACACTTTGCAAACATCATACTTTATGTTACTGATCTTACCTGGTTTGTGAACGGAGGATGAACTGACGTGCTGTACTGGGTGAAGAATGAAAAACAATGAGGTGGCGTGTTTGAAACTGGTCTCTACACTCTGGCGTTCTTTCACTTTCTTTCATCTTGCGTGCATTAGCTGCAATTTTACTTTCATTTTGACTGAAATAGTTTTTCCCTGGTCCAATTTATAGGAAGAGACCTGTGATGATGTGTGGGTGTTTTGTGTGGTGATAGGGTTTGCCAGTGGGGGGCGCTGTATTTTGAGAGGGCTCATGAATGCCTCCAGGGGCATTGCCTTCATAAAAGAAGACTGGGTCTGTGAATGGTAGAATAAAAATGTTTGGAGCCAGATCGCTCACAAAAGATCAAAGTGGATTCTGTGTTCTTTTCAAGCGCTACGAAAGAGCAAACACACGCCTGTGTGAGGG